>NW_027199728.1:0-28662 GCF_038502225.1 Cherax quadricarinatus | reverse complement strand
GAAGAAAGCCAAAGATATCAAAGACTTGATATTACGTTATGAGGTTTTATTCGATGACGTCCCTAGGTGTTGCACATTGGGAATTCACGACATAGATGTACAAGGAGCAAAGCCTTGCAAACAGTCACTTTATAGGGCAAGTCCACTCAAACAGGAAACATTAAACAAAGAAGTAGAATTTTTGTTGTCCCATGGACTCATAGAACGGAGTAAAAGTCCGTGGGCCTCGCCCTGTATATTAGTTCCCAAGCCTGATGGAACTTATAGAATGTGCACTGATTATCGTAAGGTTAATGCTCTCACTGTACCAGATGGTTTCCCACTACCCCGTATTGATGATCTAATAGACAGAGTATCAGGAGCCACCTATATCACCCACCTGGATTTATTAAGGGGCTATTACCAAGTGCCGCTTACCCAGCGAGCCCAAGAAATATCCACATTTACTATACAAGGCCGATTATTCAATTATCGTGTTATGCCCTTCGGGTTGTGTAACGCGGCCTCTACCTTTCAGAGCCTGATGAACCTGCTGACCAATGATTTAGAAGGAGTGGATGCATATCTAGATGATCTTGTGATATATAGCAATGAGTGGGAGCAACATTTAATTCGCCTGGAAACCTTATTTAAGAAGTTAGAAAAGTACAACTTCACCATAAATTTAGCCAAGTGTCAGTTTGGACAAGCCAAGATTAAATACCTCGGTTTTTGTATAGGTCAAGGTGAGGTACGTCCTGTTGATGTAAAAGTTAGAGCCATTGCCGAGTTTCCTATTCCTCAAGATAGAAAGTCTATACAGAGGTTCCTGGAATGACTGGTTATTATCGACGCTTCTGTCCAAATTTTTCTCAGGTTGCATCTCCTCTTACTGAGTTAACCAGTAGTAAGAAGAAGTTTTGCTGGACGAAAGATTGAGAGATAGCTTTTAATCGGTTGAAGCGGTTGCTTTCTTCGTCACCCGTATTGAAAAGTCCTGACTTTAATCAACCCTTCTATTTACACATCGATGCCAGCGGTTATGCTGTGGGGGAGGTGTTACTTCAGAAATCCCCCTCTACTGATATTTTGCATCCTATATCTTATTTTTCTTCAAAGTTGAAACGTCACCAAAAGAATTACGCCACTGTAGAGAAAGAAGCTCTTGCCCTAGTAATATCTTTGGAACATTTTGACATTTATCTGGGAACCTCCCCCCATAAAATTATGGTATTTTCTGATCACAACCCTTTAATTTATATTAATTCTATGAAATCAAAGAACACCCGAATCCTCAGGTGGGCTCTGAGGATCCAACCTTATCTGATTAGTATTCAACACTTAAGTGGATCCCTTAACATAATTGCTGAAGCCCTTTCTCGCCCCTGAAAAAAAAGTATACCTTAAAATGTAAAGTAATGATTACTCTCAGAGCCTAATTTATATATATTATATATTTTTGTTAATAATTTTCTTTTATATTGACAGTATGACTATGAAAGCCGTTTCGTTGATGGGACGAAGTATTAAGTACACATGGATGACCCTGACAGTCATGTCCGAGACTCCTATTCTCGAATTGTGATGGAAGCCACTCCAGATAGTTCTTCTGGCGATTGTTCCAAAAGCTCATCCTCTGGCAAATAACCATGCTGTTCGAGTTCTTGCTTCTCCATTCTTCCGTCGTACTACTTGCCTTATTTACCAAGAGGACGCTTACTATAAAGGAGATATTACCAAGGACGCTTGCAAACTCCCTACTGCGACCTATTGTCGTACGGGGGGGGGGTTATATCTTTGAAATTGGTCATCCTGTGTTATTTAAATATTGTAAGAGCATATGTTCATCACTTAATATTATAGCGCGAAAGTCCCCGTTTATAGCTAAAATAGAGACTTTCGGCGTTATATTATTATCTGTTAATATATGAAAAATACCATGGTATTATCGCTATTATCACTATTATCGTTATTATCATTATTTTGTAATTATCACTATTATTTTACTATTATGGTTAGGTAGGATTTCTTGTGTATATAGAGTTTAAGTCTCGGAACCATCCGGTGAATTGTTCAGTTGTGTATGTCCGGCTGGCTGACGTGGCTCAGCTAATCCAACCTGACGACACGTCAACAGACTGGCAAGTAGTCAGTCTGCTCCCTGCTCTAGCCCTGACAACTGATCGTATATTGGCTCTTACGGTGTACGGTTGAATGGTTTTGAGAATTGGACTCAAGAGCTGACTCACTTTGTTCCTCATTGCTTTGAAAGACTCTTTTGATATTTATATTCTTGGTCAGTTCAGTAATCCATAGAGATACTTACGGCCAGATTCAAAGGTCTTGTTAAATCTTGTAACTTTTGTATTTTGAGTCTACAGTCTTGTTAAGACAAAGACGTAAATGTTATTGAAGACTGAATTACAGGAAGAATAATTAAACTTCCTTATTAATGTGACATTTCCATGATTTTGAACTAAATGTATATGGTAAATTTATTGTACAAAGTATTAAGAGAGAAGATAAAGTATTGTATTTAAATACTTTAATAAATTTGAATATTATTCTATGGAGTTTCCCAGTTGAAATTATTTCCCCTAGACTCTAAAAGACCTTTAAAGAACTCGGATCCAAAAATCTTGTTGCATAAGAAATAAATGGTAACAGGCCACATTCTGAAGTTCTTTAAAAAATTTCTTATTCGCAACAAACATCACAACAGCAAGAGACACTTCCAACAAGTGCAACATCACAACAGCAAGAGACACTTCCCACAAGTGCAACATCACAACAGCAAGAGACACTTCCAACAAGTGCAACATCACAACAGCAAGAGACACTTCCAACAAGTGCAACATCACAACAGCAAGAGACACTTCCCACAAGTGCAACATCACAACAGCAAGAGACACTTCCCACAAGTGCAACATCACAACAGCAAGAGACACTTCCCACAAGTGCAACATCACAACAGCAAGAGACACTTCCCACAAGTGCAACATCACAACAGCAAGAGACACTTCCAACAAGTGCAACATCACAACAGCAAGAGACACTTCCCACAAGTGCAACATCACAACAGCAAGAGACACTTCCAACAAGTGCAACATCACAACAGCAAGAGACACTTCCCACAAGTGCAACATCACAACAGCAAGAGACACTTCCCACAAGTGCAACATCACAACAGCAAGAGACACTTCCCACAAGTGCAACATCACAACAGCAAGAGACACTTCCCACAAGTGCAACATCACAACAGCAAGAGACACTTCCCACAAGTGCAACATCACAACAGCAAGAGACACTTCCCACAAGTGCAACATCACAACAGCAAGAGACACTTCCAACAAGTGCAACATCACAACAGCAAGAGACACTTCCCACAAGTACAACATCACAACAGCAAGAGACACTTCCCACAAGTACAACATCACAACAGCAACATCACAACAGCAAGAGACACTTCCCACAAGTGCAACATCACAACAGCAAGAGACACTTCCCACAAGTGCAACATCACAACAGCAAGAGACACTTCCCACAAGTACAGCATCACAACAGCAAGAGACACTTCCCACAAGTGCAACATCACAACAGCAAGAGACACTTCCAACAAGTGCAACATCACAACAGCAAGAGACACTTCCCACAAGTACAGCATCACAACAGCAAGAGACACTTCCCACAAGTGCAACATCACAACAGCAAGAGACACTTCCAACAAGTGCAACATCACAACAGCAAGAGACACTTCCAACAAGTGCAACATCACAACAGCAAGAGACACTTCCCACAAGTGCAACATCACAACAGCAAGAGACACTTCCCACAAGTGCAACATCACAACAGCAAGAGACACTTCCCACAAGTGCAACATCACAACAGCAAGAGACACTTCCCACAAGTGCAACATCACAACAGCAAGAGACACTTCCCAAAAGTGCAACATCACAACAGCAAGAGACACTTCCCACAAGTGCAACATCACAACAGCAAGAGACACTTCCCACAAGTGCAACATCACAACAGCAAGAGACACTTCCCACAAGTGCAACATCACAACAGCAAGAGACACTTCCCACAAGTGCAACATCACAACAGCAAGAGACACTTCCCACAAGTGCAACATCACAACAGCAAGAGACACTTCCCACAAGTGCAACATCACAACAGCAAGAGACACTTCCCACAAGTGCAACATCACAACAGCAAGAGACACTTCCCACAAGTGCAACATCACAACAGCAAGAGACACTTCCAACAAGTGCAACATCACAACAGCAAGAGACACTTCCCACAAGTACAGCATCACAACAGCAAGAGACACTTCCCACAAGTGCAACATCACAACAGCAAGAGACACTTCCCACAAGTGCAACATCACAACAGCAAGAGACACTTCCCACAAGTGCAACATCACAACAGCAAGAGACACTTCCCACAAGTGCAACATCACAACAGCAAGAGACACTTCCAACAAGTGCAACATCACAACAGCAAGAGACACTTCCCACAAGTGCAACATCACAACAGCAAGAGACACTTCCCACAAGTGCAACATCACAACAGCAAGAGACACTTCCCACAAGTGCAACATCACAACAGCAAGAGACACTTCCCACAAGTACAACATCACAACAGCAAGAGACACTTCCAACAAGTGCAACATCACAACAGCAAGAGACACTTCCCACAAGTGCAACATCACAACAGCAAGAGACACTTCCCACAAGTGCAACATCACAACAGCAAGAGACACTTCCCACAAGTGCAACATCACAACAGCAAGAGACACTTCCCACAAGTGCAACATCACAACAGCAAGAGACACTTCCCACAAGTGCAACATCACAACAGCAAGAGACACTTCCCACAAGTGCAACATCACAACAGCAAGAGACACTTCCCACAAGTGCAACATCACAACAGCAAGAGACACTTCCCACAAGTGCAACATCACAACAGCAAGAGACACTTCCAACAAGTGCAACATCACAACAGCAAGAGACACTTCCCACAAGTGCAACATCACAACAGCAAGAGACACTTCCAACAAGTGCAACATCACAACAGCAAGAGACACTTCCCACAAGTGCAACATCACAACAGCAAGAGACACTTCCCACAAGTGCAACATCACAACAGCAAGAGACACTTCCCACAAGTGCAACATCACAACAGCAAGAGACACTTCCCACAAGTGCAACATCACAACAGCAAGAGACACTTCCAACAAGTGCAACATCACAACAGCAAGAGACACTTCCCACAAGTGCAACATCACAACAGCAAGAGACACTTCCCACAAGTGCAACATCACAACAGCAAGAGACACTTCCCACAAGTGCAACATCACAACAGCAAGAGACACTTCCCACAAGTGCAACATCACAACAGCAAGAGACACTTCCCACAAGTGCAACATCACAACAGCAAGAGACACTTCCCACAAGTGCAACATCACAACAGCAAGAGACACTTCCAACAAGTGCAACATCACAACAGCAAGAGACACTTCCCACAAGTGCAACATCACAACAGCAAGAGACACTTCCCACAAGTGCAACATCACAACAGCAAGAGACACTTCCCACAAGTGCAACATCACAACAGCAAGAGACACTTCCCACAAGTGCAACATCACAACAGCAAGAGACACTTCCCACAAGTGCAACATCACAACAGCAAGAGACACTTCCCACAAGTGCAACATCACAACAGCAAGAGACACTTCCCACAAGTGCAACATCACAACAGCAAGAGACACTTCCAACAAGTGCAACATCACAACAGCAAGAGACACTTCCCACAAGTGCAACATCACAACAGCAAGAGACACTTCCCACAAGTGCAACATCACAACAGCAAGAGACACTTCCCACAAGTGCAACATCACAACAGCAAAAGACACTTCCCACAAGTGCAACATCACAACAGCAAGAGACACTTCCCACAAGTGCAACATCACAACAGCAAGAGACACTTCCCACAAGTGCAACATCACAACAGCAAGAGACACTTCCCACAAGTGCAACATCACAACAGCAAGAGACACTTCCCACAAGTGCAACATCACAACAGCAAGAGACACTTCCCACAAGTGCAACATCACAACAGCAAGAGACACTTCCCACAAGTGCAACATCACAACAGCAAGAGACACTTCCCACAAGTGCAACATCACAACAGCAAGAGACACTTCCCACAAGTGCAACATCACAACAGCAAGAGACACTTCCCACAAGTGCAACATCACAACAGCAAGAGACACTTCCAACAAGTGCAACATCACAACAGCAAGAGACACTTCCCACAAGTGCAACATCACAACAGCAAGAGACACTTCCCACAAGTGCAACATCACAACAGCAAGAGACACTTCCCACAAGTGCAACATCACAACAGCAAGAGACACTTCCCACAAGTGCAACATCACAACAGCAAGAGACACTTCCAACAAGTGCAACATCACAACAGCAAGAGACACTTCCCACAAGTGCAACATCACAACAGCAAGAGACACTTCCCACAAGTGCAACATCACAACAGCAAGAGACACTTCCAACAAGTGCAACATCACAACAGCAAGAGACACTTCCCACAAGTGCAGCATCACAACAGCAAGAGACACTTCCCACAAGTGCAACATCACAACAGCAAGAGACACTTCCCACAAGTGCAACATCACAACAGCAAGAGACACTTCCCACAAGTGCAACATCACAACAGCAAGAGACACTTCCCACAAGTGCAACATCACAACAGCAAGAGACACTTCCAACAAGTGCAACATCACAACAGCAAGAGACACTTCCCACAAGTGCAACATCACAACAGCAAGAGACACTTCCCACAAGTGCAACATCACAACAGCAAGAGACACTTCCCACAAGTGCAACATCACAACAGCAAGAGACACTTCCCACAAGTGCAACATCACAACAGCAAGAGACACTTCCAACAAGTGCAACATCACAACAGCAAGAGACACTTCCCACAAGTGCAACATCACAACAGCAAGAGACACTTCCCACAAGTGCAACATCACAACAGCAAGAGACACTTCCCACAAGTGCAACATCACAACAGCAAGAGACACTTCCCACAAGTGCAACATCACAACAGCAAGAGACACTTCCCACAAGTGCAACATCACAACAGCAAGAGACACTTCCAACAAGTGCAACATCACAACAGCAAGAGACACTTCCCACAAGTGCAACATCACAACAGCAAGAGACACTTCCAACAAGTGCAACATCACAACAGCAAGAGACACTTCCAACAAGTGCAACATCACAACAGCAAGAGACACTTCCCACAAGTGCAACATCACAACAGCAAGAGACACTTCCCACAAGTGCAACATCACAACAGCAAGAGACACTTCCCACAAGTGCAACATCACAACAGCAAGAGACACTTCCCACAAGTGCAACATCACAACAGCAAGAGACACTTCCCACAAGTGCAACATCACAACAGCAAGAGACACTTCCAACAAGTGCAACATCACAACAGCAAGAGACACTTCCCACAAGTGCAACATCACAACAGCAAGAGACACTTCCCACAAGTCCAACATCACAACAGCAAGAGACACTTCCCACAAGTGCAACATCACAACAGCAAGAGACACTTCCCACAAGTGCAACATCACAACAGCAAGAGACACTTCCCACAAGTGCAACATCACAACAGCAAGAGACACTTCCCACAAGTGCAACATCACAACAGCAAGAGACACTTCCCACAAGTGCAACATCACAACAGCAAGAGACACTTCCCACAAGTGCAACATCACAACAGCAAGAGACACTTCCAACAAGTGCAACATCACAACAGCAAGAGACACTTCCCACAAGTGCAACATCACAACAGCAAGAGACACTTCCAACAAGTGCAACATCACAACAGCAAGAGACACTTCCCACAAGTGCAACATCACAACAGCAAGAGACACTTCCCACAAGTACAACATCACAACAGCAAGAGACACTTCCCACAAGTGCAACATCACAACAGCAAGAGACACTTCCCACAAGTGCAACATCACAACAGCAAGAGACACTTCCCACAAGTGCAACATCACAACAGCAAGAGACACTTCCCACAAGTGCAACATCACAACAGCAAGAGACACTTCCCACAAGTGCAACATCACAACAGCAAGAGACACTTCCAACAAGTGCAACATCACAACAGCAAGAGACACTTCCCACAAGTGCAACATCACAACAGCAAGAGACACTTCCAACAAGTGCAACATCACAACAGCAAGAGACACTTCCCACAAGTGCAACATCATCACAACAGCAAGAGACACTTCCCACAAGTGCAACATCACAACAGCAAGAGACACTTCCCACAAGTGCAACATCACAACAGCAAGAGACACTTCCCACAAGTGCAACATCACAACAGCAAGAGACACTTCCAACAAGTGCAACATCACAACAGCAAGAGACACTTCCCACAAGTGCAACATCACAACAGCAAGAGACACTTCCAACAAGTGCAACATCACAACAGCAAGAGACACTTCCCACAAGTGCAACATCACAACAGCAAGAGACACTTCCCACAAGTGCAACATCACAACAGCAAGAGACACTTCCCACAAGTGCAACATCACAACAGCAAGAGACACTTCCCACAAGTGCAACATCACAACAGCAAGAGACACTTCCAACAAGTGCAACATCACAGCAGCAAGAGACACTTCCAACAAGTGCAACATCACAACAGCAAGAGACACTTCCCACAAGTACAGCATCACAACAGCAAGAGACACTTCCAACAAGTGCAACATCACAACAGCAAGAGACACTTCCCACAAGTGCAACATCACAACAGCAAGAGACACTTCCCACAAGTGCAACATCACAACAGCAAGAGACACTTCCCACAAGTGCAACATCACAACAGCAAGAGACACTTCCCACAAGTGCAACATCACAACAGCAAGAGACACTTCCCACAAGTGCAACATCACAACAGCAAGAGACACTTCCAACAAGTGCAACATCACAACAGCAAGAGACACTTCCCACAAGTGCAACATCACAACAGCAAGAGACACTTCCCACAAGTGCAACATCACAACAGCAAGAGACACTTCCCACAAGTGCAACATCACAACAGCAAGAGACACTTCCCACAAGTGCAACATCACAACAGCAAGAGACACTTCCAACAAGTGCAACATCACAACAGCAAGAGACACTTCCCAAAAATGCAACATCACAACTGGAAGAGACACTTCCCACAAGCGCAATTCCAACAAGTGCAACATCACAACAGCAAGAGACAAGCAAGAGACACTTCCCACATAAGCAACATCACAACAGCAAGAGACACTTCCCACAAGTGCAACATCACAACAGCAAGAGACACTTCCCACAAGTGCAACATCACAACAGCAAGAGACACTTCCCACAAGTGCAACATCACAACAGCAAGAGACACTTCCAACAAGTGCAACATCACAACAGCAAGAGACACTTCCCACAAGTGCAACATCACAACAGCAAGAGACACTTCCAACAAGTGCAACATCACAACAGCAAGAGACACTTCCAACAAGTGCAACATCACAACAGCAAGAGACACTTCCCACAAGTGCAACATCACAACAGCAAGAGACACTTCCAACAAGTGCAACATCACAACAGCAAGAGACACTTCCCACAAGTGCAACATCACAACAGCAAGAGACACTTCCCACAAGTACAACATCACAACAGCAAGAGACACTTCCCACAAGTGCAACATCACAACAGCAAGAGACACTTCCCACAAGTGCAACATCACAACAGCAAGAGACACTTCCCACAAGTGCAACATCACAACAGCAAGAGACACTTCCAACAAGTGCAACATCACAACAGCAAGAGACACTTCCAACAAGTGCAACATCACAACAGCAAGAGACACTTCCAACAAGTGCAACATCACAACAGC
Organism: Cherax quadricarinatus; assembly: GCF_038502225.1. Taxonomy (NCBI): domain Eukaryota; kingdom Metazoa; phylum Arthropoda; class Malacostraca; order Decapoda; family Parastacidae; genus Cherax; species Cherax quadricarinatus. The sequence continues at coordinate 18,717 of NW_027199728.1, read as the reverse complement.
AAGAGACACTTCCCAAAAGTGCAACATCACAACAGCAAGAGACACTTCCAACAAGTGCAACATCACAACAGCAAGAGACACTTCCCACAAGTGCAACATCACAACAGCAAGAGACACTTCCAACAAGTGCAACATCACAACAGCAAGAGACACTTCCAACAAGTGCAACATCACAACAGCAAGAGACACTTCCAACAAGTGCAACATCACAACAGCAAGAGACACTTCCAACAAGTGCAACATCACAACAGCAAGAGACACTTCCCACAAGTGCAACATCACAACAGCAAGAGACACTTCCCACAAGTGCAACATCACAACAGCAAGAGACACTTCCCACAAGTGCAACATCACAACAGCAAGAGACACTTCCCACAAGTGCAACATCACAACAGCAAGAGACACTTCCCACAAGTGCAACATCACAACAGCAAGAGACACTTCCCACAAGTGCAACATCACAACAGCAAGAGACACTTCCCACAAGTGCAACATCACAACAGCAAGAGACACTTCCCACAAGTGCAACATCACAACAGCAAGAGACACTTCCCACAAGTGCAACATCACAACAGCAAGAGACACTTCCCACAAGTGCAACATCACAACAGCAAGAGACACTTCCCACAAGTGCAACATCACAACAAATATATTATTTACTATTTTTGAAGAATTAAAATAAGATTAATGAACAAAACAAACCTTCTTGTAGATAAGTAAAATAACTTTGTATTGCAAGAAAAAACTTGAAAAAAATATTTATACCCAGAACTCTGCATAAGTTGTTACCCGTGAATAAGGAGTAACAACCAGTATTTGAAGGACAAGACTTACAGGCATGTGGAGGCCTCACATCTATGTGATAAACAAGCATCTATTATCTGCATTATTACAATAAAAATAAGCAAACCTACAAGGGTCATACAGCGCAGATATAATATCTTCAGATGGAATATATAATAGAGAGGCTAATATATGATTAGTTAGTATGGGTTGATTCCTGATTATATCTTGGACGACAGTATTGTCTCAGGTCCCAGACGTTTAGTAAAAAATTTTAATATCTTGTAGTTCATGCGGGAGAGGTCGAAGATGCCTTCCTCCAGGGTGTTTACGTTTACAGTTTTGACATTCTCGAACCCCAGACGAAGACTTGTTTTCTCGCTGTAGAAGCTGCTTGTATCTGCACAGGCTAATGTGTAGCCCTGCTTGGTGCTAAGATCCAGACTTAGCTGAAGGAGGTGTATGAACACGATGTGAAGACAGTGACGCGGGAAGTAATAATACTAATATCAGAAAAAATGTAAGAAATTCGATTTTTTTTTGTCAACACTGATATCCAAGAATTATACTGTTTGGTTTTTACCATCTGCATTTATTATCTACCAGGTAATATCACCACATAGGGTTTAACACAAACCTTCACTATATTTGTAGAAACACCTTGATTACTATAGTCAGGATGGACACAAATGCGAGTACCGAAGACGATGCGGTCCTTCCTTGGGTCCACCACTTCGTCCATAAGTTTTCGTATTATATACCACGCTTTGTGAATTCCAACCTGAGAGATAAATAACTCACAATTACTGCAAGAACGTAGGCCCATGTAACCGGTCAATTAACAGACGGTATAGGTTTTGTTCGCAATTAGAACGTAGATTTTTCCACATTAATGTGTTACTGAAAATTCCTGTAAAATACTCAGCAGGTTTGCATAGTACGGTCTGTCAAACTATGTAATATAGTTAAGAATTATTGCTTAATTTATGTAATCTTTAAACCAATGAATCTGCAGGCCTGAAAGCTGTTATCGTATCTTAGCTAAGTTCAAAGCCCAGGTCATCCAGGATGCAACCCACTTAACATCCAGATACCTATTTACTGCTAGGTTACTAAGATCAAAAGGTGTAAAGGAGCTTGTTTGGTGTTTCTACTCTCTAGACAGACTAATGGCACTTCGACTGTGAATCTAAATGCTCTTCGACTGAGTTTCCAGCCTATTATAATGCAATGTATTGCTGTTATTATATAATTACAAAAATGCTCACATCCCAGTTAACAAAACAAATGATGGAAAAATAAACACATAAGCAATATAATGTGATCCTTTAATGACAACGACAACTGGCTCCGTTATATTGACGACATTCTCATCATAACTCCCAGACGCTTCAACGTTCAAGATCTCCAACGCAAGCTCAACCAGTTTACGCTAGAAAAAAAAGTCGACAAGACTCTTTCTTTCCTTGATGTTCTTATCTGCAAAACTGAGTAAGAACTTCATTTTCAAGTCTATTGAAAACGTACCTACCAACACGATCTTCTCCACTTCTACTCTCACCACGACACCAAAACCAAACGTGGTGTAATTATAGGCTTTTTTTCCTGCGTGCACTCCGAATCTGCAGCAATGAGTTGCTTTGGGAAGAATGCTCTCTAATTGAACAAGTATTTTCTAAACTTCACTATCCTCGGCACTTCATTAGAGACTGCAGATGCCAGGCAAATAACATCTTTAACACACCCAGAGAAGACACTGCCGAGAGGAGATACATAGTCCTCCCGACCAAACACGTTTCCAACATCTTTTCCAATACCTTATTCCAAGTACCTACCTCCACTTCCACCACCATCAAGTAATAGACAGGACAAGCTTTAATCCTCTGCAGGGGTATAACATAATCCCTTGTAATGAGTGCAGCAAATTATACGTGGGCGAAACATCCAGAGACCTCCAAACACGTATTTCTGAACACCAGTGCACAGGCAGATAGAACGATTTAAGGAATACCTGTGTTCAACACCCAAATTCACACAACCATTTAATCAACTACAGAAACGCAAGACTTATCGCCAGAGAAGAAAACACTCAATACCACAGAATCCTGGAATCCAAAACCAAAACAACGGCTTCTGTAACATTGCTGAACCCCTTGCCAAGAAACTTCTTCATCGTTATCCCACATAAGAACATAAGAATGGAGGAACACTGCAGAAGGTCTACTCATATACTTGTCCAATCTCTCTTTAAAGCTACTCAAGGGCCTAGCCTCTATCACCCTACTCGGAAGATTGTCACATGCAGGTTAAGATCCAACCTATGCAGCATTCTCCGCCTGACTCCATCCTATAAATACTCACGTACCTTTCACCCAGGTAGATGTGTCTGTGACTTGATAAAGTTCGCTGTGTAGGCAAAACGTTGTCTATAAAGGATCACATTATATTTCTCATGTGTTTATTTTTCCATTGTTTCGGTATTTTATACCATTTACATCCAAAACGAATGATCACGTTCTGTATATTTTGAGGTTCATTATGTAGAAACTGTCTCACTGGGCGCTATGATTTCTGTTGACTTTCATTCTCCCATTAAACATTAAACTAAACATCATTTTAAATCAAGTACAGTAAAAAACAAAAACATTTTTAATATGAGTTAACATATTAGCCTTAATTGTTAAGCATTTTTAACATATTAGCCTTCACATAACTGTTAAATAATCCTTTTTGGTTTATAAATATTTATAACATTATTTTATTAATATTATTATCATTATTATGATTAATATTATTACTGTAGAATGTTACAAGGTGAAAAAGGACATACTGGGTGTCGAACCAGGTAAGAACCAGAAATAAAGGATTTAAGTTGGATAAATTTAGATTTAGAAAGAACATAGGTAAGTACTGGTTTTCGAACAGAGTTGTGGATGTATGGAACGATCTTCCCAGTAGGATGATGGAGGCTAGGACCTTGGGTAGCTTTAAAAAGAGATTGGACAGATATATGAGTGGGAGGGGCTGGGTTTGATTAGTGTCGTTGGTACGGGAGTAAATTCTTGGGTAGTTTTGGTTAGGGGTGCTTTTGATGGGTCAGTAGGCCTTCTACAGTGTTCCTCCGTTGTTAAGTTCTTATGTTCTTAAAGTAGTGTGATCAGGGAACTTTTTGAGGCAAGGAATATCAAAGTTTACGTAATAATTTAGAGAGAATTTATGCACTGGAGAGTTAACTGAAAAACTGGCTATCAAGTAATGTCCAAACAGATGCTGAAAACAGACCGGGAATGAGCTCACTGCGCTGTCCAGGTAAGTGGTATAACCAGTCAAAAAGCTTTTTATCATTTCAGAGACATGAAATGTTTCACACTGAGATGCTCTACTCCTTTCCAAGTCTTGTGTGGCTAATATCGAGTCGCACAAATACAAGTTCCTAGATGCAAAAGTGATATGTATGTGGTGCTTAATAGGTATAATTGGTCAAGTAGCAAGAACTCGTATAAAATTGTTTCTAAAAATATTTTATACGCTTATAAAACTATTTTTTTAATTTGTTAATGTAAAAATTAACATTTTTGTAACAAAACCTTAGAAATATATATATATATATATATATATATATATATATATATATATATATATATATATATATATATATATATATATATATACATATATGGGAAGCAGGTGGTGTGGGACTATACATGTGCATCTACCTTGGCTGATACCTATCTCCAATACACCAGGGAGGAAGGAGGGGCAGCTGCCAGCTTTAGGGAGTCCCAAAAGTCTAGAAAATATGGAGAACTTGCCCATCATTATATGTTTGTTCCCATAGGCTCAGAGATCCTTGGCTCATGGGGAAAGAGTGCATCTAATTTCCTTAAGGAGCTGGGAAAAAGACTCATCAGGGTAACTAGGGATCCCAGGGCAGCTAGTTTTCTGTTCCAGCGGCTCAGCGCGGCTGTTCAAAGGGGTAATGCATGCTGCATTTTGGGCACACGCCCCAGCTCTGAGGAGCTGGATGAGATTTTCGCCTTATAATCGGTGATACACACGTAACAACATGTACCGTATATATATATTATATATATATATATAATATATATATATATATATATATATATATATATATATATATATATATATATATATATGCCACCTTTATATCAACAATGTATCTCTTAAATCTTCTGTGCCATATTATGTAATAAAATATTCCTATTGGTAAAAAAAAAATAGTTTAAAAGATGGGGTGGTAGGGGAAGTGGAATATTCAAATGGCTTCAGGAAGAAATCCAAATATTCTTCCTTGAAGCCTTTTTATCCACTTCTCCGAGGCTATGGGTCCCACAATTTACACCAGAGGTGGACCCCATCCTATATATATATATATATAGATGTATATATATATATATATATATATATATATATATATATATATATATATATATATATATATATATATATATATATATATATATATATATATTAGATATGTTTACAATAATTTAATAATAAACAAACACAATGAAATATATATATATATATATATATATTTTTTTACATTAGGTTCTGAATTTTTGCGAAATTATTGCATACACAAATTGTCGCTTGCATTACTGAGCAAAAAAGAGCGTTGCTATTTAAGCCAAAATCGCAAGTTTTACCTACTTGGCATGATTATATATATATATATATATATTTATATATATATGTAATAAATATATATATATATATAATATATATATATATATGAATATACATATATATATATATATATTATTTATTTTTTATTATCACACTGGCCGATTCCCACCAAGGCAGGGTGGCCCGAAAAAGAAAAACTTTCACCATCATTCACTCCATCACTGTCTTGCCAGAAGGGTGCTTTACACTACAGTTTTTAAACTGCAACATTAACACCCCTCCTTCAGAGTGCAGGCACTGTACTTCCCATCTCCAGGACTCAAGTCCGGCCTGCCGGTTTCCCTGAATCCCTTCATAAATGTTACTTTGCTCACACTCCAACAGCACGTCAAGTATTAAAAACCATTTGTCTCCATTCACTCCTATCAAACACGCTCACGCATGCCTGCTGGAAGTCCAAGCCCCTCGCACACAAAACCTCCTTTACCCCCTCCCTCCAACCCTTCCTAGGCCGACCCCTACCCCGCCTTCCTTCCACTACAGACTGATACACTCTTGAAGTCATTCTGTTTCGCTCCATTCTCTCTACATGTCCGAACCACCTCAACAACCCTTCCTCAGCCCTCTGGACAACAGTTTTGGTAATCCCGCACCTCCTCCTAACTTCCAAACTACGAATTCTCTGCATTATATTCACACCACACATTGCCCTCAGACATGACATCTCCACTGCCTCCAGCCTTCTCCTCGCTGCAACATTCATCACCCACGCTTCACACCCATATAAGAGCGTTGGTAAAACTATACTCTCATACATTCCCCTCTTTGCCTCTAAGGACAAAGTTCTTTGTCTCCACAGACTCCTAAGTGCACCACTCACTCTTTTTCCCTCATTAATTCTATGATTCACCTCATCTTTCATAGACCCATCCGCTGACACGTCCACTCCCAAATATCTGAATACGTTCACCTCCTCCATACTCTCTCCCTCCAATCTGATATTCAATCTTTCATCACCTAATCTTTTTGTTATCCTCATAACCTTACTCTTTCCTGTATTCACCTTTAATTTTCTTCTTTTGCACACCCTACCAAATTCATCCACCAATCTCTGCAGCTTCTCTTCAGAATCTCCCAAAAGCACAGTGTCATCAGCAAAGAGCAGCTGTGACAACTCCCACTTTGTGTGTGATTCTTTATCTTTTAACTCCACGCCTCTTGCCAAGACCCTCGCATTTACTTCTCTTACAACCCCATCTATAAATATATTAAACAACCACGGTGACATCACACATCCTTGTCTAAGGCCTACTTTTACTGGGAAAAAATTTCCCTCTTTCCTACATACTCTAACTTGAGCCTCACTATCCTCGTAAAAACTCTTCACTGCTTTCAGTAACCTACCTCCTACACCATACACTTGCAACATCTGCCACATTATATATATATATATATATATATATATATATATATATATATATATATATATATATATATATATATATATATATATATATATTTACAAAATCGCAGACTGGCGATCTTAACTCTGGGTCATTACGCTCCTATATTTTGCCATCCCCTGGGCCGGTCCAAACTCCAGCGATGACCTGATTGCAAGATCTGTTGAAACAACATACAAGGAACTTATAGTGACAAGGAAACTGACGGTGATGGCAAAATGAACCAAATATGATCAAAAGAGAAGACCGGCATTCAAATACCAGACCCGCTACCAGACGTACAACCAGACAAGCAGCGATGTTTTCCTACACTGAAGTAACTAACATCCATATCACCTGCACAGTGTTAATGGGAAGTCAACATAAGGGAAATCCTAATCAACAAAACTCCAAAGAAACTAACAGGTCTGTAGTGTAGGGTAGTGACAGTTTTTTTCCTCAGTGCAAATTGAGGGAAGGAAGTGAACATTTAAACATGGCTGACTGGCATTGAACACCAGCTACTGCCAGACGTGCAACTAGCGAAGCGACGTTCTCAACCATACTGACAGTAGCTGACCATCATATCAACAGCACTAGTGTTAATGGGAAGGAAACGCAGGAGAAACTGCCAAATCTACAAAACAAGCTCCAAGGAAACTGTCAGGCTATAGCGGCGGTTCTTTCCCTCAGTGCCAAATGTCGGAAGGAAGTGGATTAGTTAAATAGCTAAGGATGTTTTTTCAATAACTGACCTCCATATTGACTGATCAGTGTACATAAGGAGGGAAACATAGGAGAAAACGGCAAATCTAACGACAAAACTCCAAGGAATCTGTCAGGGTGCAGTGTCCGTTTTTTCCCTCAGTCCTTTTAAAAATGGCTGAAACGTCACCCCGGTAAATGGGATTGATGAGGCTTTGGACGTATAACGCCTTAAAACTATCCTGACAGGATGGAAATGAGAGGTGAATCCGAACTGTGAAGTGAGGAGTGGAGGGAAAAGTTCAATAGATAGGAGTAGCGATATAGTAACAATAGTTTCATTGCCGGCTACTTGTTAAGGTAGGGTAAGTCAAGCTCCCGTTATTCCCGCCTTTTCTCCCCCACCCCGAAAGTGATAGTTTGATTGCCGGCTGCTTGTTAAGGTAGGGTCAGTCTAGCTCCCGCTATCCCTTCCCCTCCCTCTTCCCCCCCCCCCCCCCGAAGGTGACGTGTGGGGCTCCAGTCAAACAGTAAATCACTCGACTCACAGCTCCCAACACTACTGTAAGTACATGCCTGCCTTGTATTCTAGTGGATTTATTGGTTGAAAGCTTCACTTTTGACCAATAATAAACTTAGTCCTTTCAGTCTTGCTCTAGGTTGACTGTTGTAATAATCACCACGTCTTTTAGGTATTGTACTTATCATGGAGAGTGATTTCTTAAGCAGTGGGTAACCTGTCTATCTTTCCAGCTTGGATGACAGAGAGGGTCACCTGCAATCAACGAGAAGAACAGAAGGAGACGGACTAACGTCCTGGAGACGTCCCATTTTGTATTTAAGTACCTGTGCACCTGTATGAAATTGCAGGACGTAACCCCTCATCATTGCAGCGGTAAAGAACCTGCTTTCCTGTCATCGGGATATATTACTCATAATCTGTGAAGAACTAGCCAGTGGGTTGTCACCAACACCTGCGACCCCCCCCCCCCCACATCATCAGCAACGGCTACGATTTCAACAACACGCAGTGTCACCAACACCAGACACCCCTATATATATTAGCGTTGAATTCAGTTATCATTTTATTTTTCATTTTTCATTTTCTTTAATGTAGGATTAATATTTCATATTTAAGTGTTTTATTTTATATTTTCTAAATAATAAAGTGTTTATGTTTGTCTGTTATTATTTCTTTTTCTATTCATTAATTTTCCTGAGGAGGAGCCAGCCTTGGTAATACTGTCTGAAGTTGTTACAGGGCTGAGTAAGCCTTCACAAGTGGCGACCTTGCCAGGATCAACTCTACTGAATCAAGATTCAACTCCATCTCGAATCTACCATTGGAACTTCAACGCCGCATACCACAGACGGTTACCACCAGCCATGAGTAATCATTCTCTATGGTAGGACTACAGTACAGGTATTTAAAAGATTTGGTGATTGTTATAGTCTCAATTTATTGTAAGTCAAGTCAGGCAGGATATAATATTTAATTCTGCCACCTTTTGGAGCTTGAAACACTTTGGAGGATTAGACTCTAGGGACCCGAGATTTTCCAGTGACAATTTGTTTCATTGAGCTCTTTATTATATCAAGGGAACTGTCATAGGACACTCTTGATTTGTTGGTGAGAAGATTGGATGGTCAAGGGACCCCATTCTACTTACTGTTTGCTCGGAGCCGGCATAGAACCCTTCGTTTTCATTAATACATATTGTTTAATTGAAGCAGGGATCGAGCCCTCTGGTTTATTTACAGTTTGAGCGGAGCAGGAATTGAACCCTCCGTTTTCTTTAATACCCGTTTCATTTCCCCTGATAGTTTAAGTTATTCTTGCAAGTATGGAGGAATACCAGTTTTGGATGAATGCTGGAAGTAAGTTAGGAATAACAGGGAAAAATTTAGAATCTTTCATTAGTGCTAAGATCCAGGAAAGACTTGAAAGAGAGAGAATTGAGAGAGAAGAAAGAGAAAGACAGGAAAGAGAAGAGAAAAGAAGAGAGAGAATCGAAAGAGAAGAGAAAAAGGAGAGAGAGAGAATTGAGAGAGAGAGAAAGACAGTTAGAAAGAGAGCGAGAAGACCAAAAAGAGCGTGATAGACTTGATCGTGAGGAAAGAGCTAGAGAACGTGAGGAACAGAAATTAAGAGAACTTGAGGAAAGAGCAAATTAAGAGAAGACTTAAGGAGAAAGAGAGAAAAGGACAAAAAACCACTAATTCTTACAGGAAAGATTTCAGGTATGCCACCTTACAGCCTGGCCAGAACTTTCAACAGTTACAGGTAACACACTTTTGGATAGAGAGTTCAGAATTGATCACAGTTAAATCTCTTCGAAATGGTTGCTGAAACAGCTCTTCTAGATACGAACATTCATCAGAGAAGTAAATTAAAGCTGACTTGCTTTTGCTGATTTCCTGTTTAAGTCATTTAAGTGTGGTGTTAAGGGACATAAACGTCCAGATTGTCCTTCTAAGAAGGTCCAAAAAGTTGGAAGATGTTTTAAAGACTGTAATGACCAAGCACCCTTCTGTTCAGGAACAGTTAATGGACTTAATGTATCTACCATTTTACGAGACACTGGATGCACATGTATAGTCATTTCTGATAAGCTGTTCCCTAACCTTAAAGAAACTCATTCCTCTGCTATACTTTCAGACTACTTGGGCCGTACGGACACTTTTCCTACCATCCGTTGTTACATTAGGTCTAAATGGTTCACAGGTTGGTCTGAAGCCGTACTAGCTCCCATCACTTCTTGCTCCGTACTAATAGGTAATGTAAAAGGTGCCATTCTTCCTTCTGAGGTTGACCTTTCATCACCAAAGATGGACATAAGTGTTTCAGATCCTCTTCCTGTAGAGTCAGAGAAGCCCCTCGAAAGTTCAGATGAGACAATGTCTCGTGAGATTCATGTGGGATTAAAAACCAGTGATGCTACTCTCGAAAGCGAGGTAGTAGGATCACCGGTTCACTTGTTAGATGAAAGTGAAGATATCACCTCCGATACCATAAATGTCTTGACTAGGGCTCAGACCAAAGCCCAGGCTTCTCCTACTGTCCATCCTTTGATTTTCCCTGACTTTAAGCCTTTAGATATATCGAAGGACTCCTTTGTCAATTTACAACGTAATTGCCCTTCTCTTCAGAATTGCCATAATGCCGCTAAACAAAATCAAGTTATCCAAAGGAAAAACTTTTCATATAAATTTGAATATATAAAAGGTATCTTGTACAAGTCAGTATTCAAATTAAATTCAGATGAGATAGACTATTCCATCTTAGTTGTTCCAAGTCAATGCAGAGAGACTGTTCTTAAAATGGCTCATGACCTGCCAGTGGCCGGACATTTCTCGCATCGTAAAACCTTAAATAAAATTAGGGAAACCTATTTTTGGCCAAAAATGTCCTCAGATGTCACTACCTATTGTAGATCGTGTAAAGTTTGCCAACTGTCATCCTCCCGAGGTACCAGGCGAGTACCTATGGTCAAAATGCCTATCTTTACGGTACCGTTTGAAAGAGTAGCTATTGACATCGTTGGTCCTTTATCTCCACTTTCATCTGGGGGACATAGATATATATTAACATTAGTTGATTATGCTTCGAGTTTCCCTGAAGCCGTACCCTTAAAGACCATAACTACTACAGAGGTGGCTGAAGCCCTTTTGTCCATCTTCTCCAGAGTGGGCATCCCTAGAGAAATTTTGTCTGACCGTGGGACACAATTCACATCTGACTTAATGCAACATCTATACCAACTTCTGGGAGTGAAGCCTCTCTTCACCACACCCTATCATCCCAGCTGTAATGGGAGGATTGAGCGCCAGCATTCGATTCTCAAGTCCATTTTAAGGAAACTTTGCTCCCTTAAACCTAAGGAGTGGCATCGTTACCTACCCTGTGCTTTGTTTGCCATGAGGGAAGTTCCCAGTGACTCTTTGGGGTTTTCACCTTTTGAACTTCTCTATGGTAGACAGGCCAGAGGCCCATTGTCCATCCTTCATGACTTATGGACTAATGAGGAGGTAAATGCTGAGGTTCAGTCTTCTTACCAGTTTCTCCTTGACCTTAGATCCAAACTTGAGGAGACCTCTGACATAGTTTCGAAAAACCTAAGCTTGTCAATGGACCAGTACAAAACCTATTTTGATTCCAAAAGTCAGAGGAGAAGTTTTAAAGTAGGGGATGAAGTTCTGGTACTTTTGCCTATCAAGTCAAATAAATTATTAGTAGCATGGAAAGGTCCATATAAAGTATTAAAAATTTGTGGGAAAGTTGACTACCTCATAGAAGTCAAGGGGAAACCTAAGCTTTATCATATCAACATCCTTAAGAAATATTACCGAAGAAATTCGGTTAACTGCCTTAATAACTTTGACTTAGTTTTTCCACACGAACTTGATAAGACAACTGAAGAATGTAAGGTGTGCGTAATTGACACCTCTAACTTAGACTATGATGAAGAACTACATGACTTGGTGACTCTTGACCACTCGGACGCAACCAACATTAATATTAATGAATCTTTGGATGACCATAAGAGACATGAACTACTTCAATGTGTGAGTAACTTTTCAGACGTCTTTACTGATATTCCAGGTGTTACCTCCACGGTAGTCCATAAGATTGACTTAGTGACGGACAATCCTATCAAACGGAAATTATACCCAGTTCCAGTTCACCTTAGGGATGCATTTGACCGAGAGGTAGACAAATTATTAAAACTAAAGATCATTGAACCTTCAGTATCTGCATATTGCTCACCAGTAGTCATGGTTAAGAAGGAGGATAATTCATATAGACTTGCTATTGACTTCAGAGGCCTTAATGCTATAACTCGGTGGGATGCTGAGCCTATGCCCTTAATAGATAGCGATCTACACAAATTTTATGACGCTTCCTTCTTTTCAGAGATTGATATTGCGCAGGCATATCATCAAGTAATGTTAGATCCTTCTTCTAAGCAGTACACCGCTTTTCCTACACACCAAGGACTGATGCAGTATAGAACTATGCCCTTCGGTTTGGTAACTGCCTGTGCTACCTACGTGAGACTGATGAGAAAGGTCTTGGGTAATATGCCAAATGTTTCAGTTTATTTTGATAACATTTACGTAATGACATCCACGTGGGGCGAACATATCCAAACATTAACATCAGTTTTGCGTAGGTTACGCTCACATGGCCTCACTGCCAAGCCGAAGAAATGCTTCCTTGGGTATAACAAGATTAGATATCTTGGACTGATACTTTCTAATAACTCTCTGCAGCCTCTCCCCAGTAAGATCAAAGCTTTATTAGAATTTAAATTCCCCAAAACCAAGAAGCTCATGCGTAGCTTTCTTGGTTCTGTAAATTTTTATGCACGGTTTATCCCGAACCTTACTGATCTTACAGGCATCTTATCCAACTTCCTTAAAAAGTCTGTGAAGGAACCTCTTGAACTTTCCGACGTAGCTCGGGAAAAGTTTAATGAGATTAAAAGTATCTTTTCGAAAGACCCTATACTTAAGATTCCAGATATTAATAAAACATTTTGTTTAAGAACTGATGCCTCCAATACTGGCTTAGGTGCAGTGTTACTACAATACCATGATGGTACTCCCTTCCCTGTATGCTTCCTAAGCCGGAAACTCCTTCCCGCAGAAACGAGATACTCCACAATAGAAAAGGAATGTTTAGCCCTTGTGTGGGGTATCTCCAAACTTAAATTTTATTTGCTGGGAAAAGAATTCATTTTAGAAACGGACCACAAACCTTTGATATACCTAGAAACTTTTAAGGGAACCAACAGTCGCCTCTTGAGGTGGACATTGGCACTCCAGGCTTTTAAGTTCCATATTGTGTATATCAATGGTTCATCCAATTATTTCTCTGACTGGTTAAGTCGTGACAGTCAGTAGAAGATTTGTTGCCTTACGCGACTTCCACATGTTAGAACTTTTTCCTCGCCTATTCTTCTTATACTCCTTGACTATAAGTCTTGGTATGGGGGAGTGTGAGGGAAAAGTTCAATAGATAGGAGTAGCAAGGGAGTATATAGTAACAATAGTTTGATTGCCGGCTACTAGTTAAGGTAGGGTAAGTCACGCTCCCGTTTTTCCCGCCTTTTCTCCCCCACCCCTAAAGTGATAGTTTGATTGCCGGCTGCTTGTTAAGGTAGGGTCAGTCTAGCTCCCGCTATCCCTTCCCCTCCCTCTTCCCCCCCCCTCGAAAGGTGACGTGTGGGGCTCTGGTCAAACAGTAAATCACTCGACTCACAGCTCCCAACACTACTGTAAGTACATGCCTGCCTTGTATTCTAGTGGATTTATTGGTTGAAAGCTTCACTTTTGACCAATAATAAACTTAGTCTTTTCAGTCTTGCTCTAGGTTGACTGTTGTAATAATCACCACGTCTTTTGAGGTATTGTACTTATCATGGAGAGTGATTATTTAAGCAGTGGGTAACCTGTCTATCTTTTCAGCTTGGATGACAGAGAGGGTCACCTGTCAATCAACGAGAAGAACATGGAGAAGGACTAACGTCCTGAGACTTCCCATTTTGGATTTAATTACCTGTGCACCTGTATGAAATTGCAGGACGTAACCCCACATCATTGCAGCGGTAAAGAACCTGCTTTCCTGTCATCGGGATATTATACTCACGGCTATACTGTGAAGAACTAGCCAGTGGGTGGTCACCAACACCTGCGACCCCCCCCCCCCATCATCAGCAACGGCTACGATTTCAACAACAGTGTCACCAACACCAGACACCCAAGTTTATATATTAGCGTTGAATTCAGTTATTTATATTTTTCATTTTTCATTTTCTTTAATGTAGGATTAATATTTCATATTTAAGTGTTTTATATTTTATATTTTCTATATAATAAAGTGTTTATGTTTGTCTGTTATTATTTCTTTTTCTATTCATTAATTTTCCTGAGGAGGAGCCAGCCTGGTAATACTGTCTGAAGTTGTTACAGGGCTGAGTAAGCCTTCACATAATGTAGACCTAAGCCCTTAACGTAGGTAGTAATAGGCCGATAATGTAAGCAAACACTAGGTTATGTTAGCCAGGGAGAACTGGCAGCCCAAGTTTGAATACTGGGGCACCAGTCTAAGACCACAGTGCCCTTTCTTCTAAGACTAGACACCATCGGAGCAACAAGTGCCGTGATCAGCAGGCGGTGCCCCCACGTGTCTTCACATACTAGACCTGGGGAAATCTGGTGGAGGCACCTAGATGTACAGTAGATGTCCTCCTCCGTCAGGCCCATATTGTAAGACAAGACCTCCATTTTTTTCTTAGGATCCTGGCCAGTGTCTGGGGAAAATTTGTGGGCAAGTCATGCTGTGGGCCCTTTGTGCAGCCGGCAGTTCATGACCAGTACATACCGGTGTCTCATGTCAGCCTAGAAGCTAGTGTCACTCTCTACATAGTTAGTCTAGGGGATTCACACCCCCTTGGAAACAGGAATTTCTGAGGTGCAGGCAGGTCACTAATAACGATTGAATTTTGCAGAAATAAAGGCTTCCGGTTGCACGTGGTTCTGAGGGAAAGTCCATGGGGCTAAAGCTTAGGGAGGTTGAAGACCAGAATAGATTCTCCAACACCAAGTAAGTTAGTCCTTCATACGTGCATGCAGGCGAGGTTTCTTGCAGCATCAGTCATGAAAATCTGTCCTATAAGCCACATGTGAGGCTGAGGTACCGACCTCAGGGCTCGGTGTCAACAGAGCTTGCCAGGGTAGACAACTCAAATGGAGGCAATCCAGACAAATTTTCACACTTGTCCGGACTTGATAACAGTTGCGAGACAGTAATACTGGGTAACTTCAACATCTGTTTTCAACAGCAAAATAATGGGATAAGTAGAAGGGATAAGGAAATTCTGGATTTAAATGGTTACACTCAACTAATTCATACACCAACCTGGATCACACAGTTCTCAGCCACCCTAATTGACCACATACTTTGTAACTGCTCTAAGAACATTAGTCAGTCAGGTGTCATTACCACGCCTTAGTGATCATTTCATCATTTACTGCACCAGGAAAATCACTAGGGAACGAATAGGCCAACGCAGAACAATGAAAATTAGGTCAACTAGAAGCTACAGTAAAGAAACACTGGTAAATAGGCTACACAATTGTGACTGGACAGAGATAACAAGTTGCAAGGACGTAAACGATGCCTGGGAAAAATTCAAAACAATGTTCACTACCATCCTTGATAATATTGTACCAGTTAAAGAGGTTAGGATTAAACGAAGAACTGAACCCAGGATGAATACTGAGATATTAGATAATATGAAATTCAGAGACCAGCTGCTAAAAAGATTTATTTCATACAGAATATTGCAGCACTAAATGAATTCCAAAGGGTGAGGAATAGAGTGCAGAGGCTTATAAAAGGCGCAAAGGCAAAGCACTATTGCTCAAAAATAGAAAAGTACAAAAATAACCCTAGATAGCTCTGGCAACAACTAAAAGTTGGGGTATAGCCATGAACCCGTAGATAGATCTAACATAATACTATAAATCGATAACGAGGTATACCACGAAACAACTAGAGTGGCAAATTGTTTTAATTGCGTACTACACAACTGTCTCATCAACACTAGTAAGAAAACTACCAGCTGCGTCAAATACTTTAAACACAGACTTTGATAAGTTTAAAACATACTATACCAATAAAGGGGTAAACCCAAACAGTTGTCAACTAGTAAGGTACTTAGGGATTCACAGAGAGCATGTATAGTTCCTTTGTATAAAAGCAAAGGAGACAAAAGAGAGTGTCAGAATAATAGGGAAATAAGTCTGTTGACTATATCTGGTAAGGTAGAGTTAAAAATGAAAGAATTAACCATACCCCGGGCGGGTATTTACCCCGGGGGTTCAATCCCGGCCGGGGGTATGGTTTATTTGCAATCGTGTCATTACGATTTCTTAAGTAATGAAAGAATTAATAGTAAGATTGAAAGCAGGATCGCTGATGAACAAGGAAGCCTTGGGAAAGGTAGGGGGAGTGTTGACCAAGTGTTTACAGTGAAGCATATAAGCGAACATTATTTCGAGATAGGTAAAGAGGCTTTTGCTGCATTTATGGATCTAGGTTACTGAAAGCAATTAAGATTTTATGAGCATGGTGAGCCTCGGGTGAGGATATGTGAGAGTTAGGGATGATATTTCCCAGTAAAAGTAAGCCTTATGCAGAGATATGTGATGTCACCATGGTTGTTGAATATATTAGCAGATGCAGAGAAAGATCGCAGTCAGCAGAACTCTATACTGCTACTGAGACAGACAAGATTCCCAGGCAGCCCTCATATCCACTAAGCCACAAATGCCCAATTTGTGTGGTATTTGTGGTCTAGTGGACAAGAGTGCTACCTGGGAATCTTGCCCATCTCAGTAGCAGTATCGAGTCCTGCTGACTGCGATCTTTCTCTGTACATATCCGCTTGCTCCTGCATGATGCTAAGATTGTACGGGTAGTGAATTCTCGTGTGTTGGCAACAGGTGTGGAATGAAAGAAAAAGAAGAATCTAACACAAATTGGGGATTATCTTTTTTTTTTTGTTTTGCTAATGACACTGTACTTTTGGGAGATTCTGAAGAGCAGTTAAAGAGGTTAGAGGACGAATTTAGGGGATATGAAAAATAAGAAAAATAAGAGTAAACATAAGAAAGAGCAAGGTGATGAGGATAAAATGTTAAGGAAAGAAAAGACAAGATATCAGGTTAGATGGAGGTGAAAGTTTTCAGATATTAGGGAGTGGAATTGTCAACAGATGGGTCTATGAAAGACGAGGTGAACCATAGAATTGACAGGGAGGTAAAAAATAAAAGATAAGTGGTGCACTGACGATTCTGCAGGTATAAAGAAAGTTATCCATGGAAGCAAGAACTAAAAGCCATATACGAAATTGAAAGAAACCCAAAGTATATCTTTTCTTATGCCAAATCAAAGTCTAGAACAACATCCAGTATTGGGCCCCAACTTTAGATGGATCTATAATTTCCTAACAAATAGAACACAAAGAGTAGTAGTCAACAGAGTAAAGTCTGAGGCGGTTACGGTGAAAAGCTCTGTTCCACAAGGCACAGTAGCCTACTTGCTCCCAATTGTTCCTCATCCTCATATTGAACAAAAACAGGGATATAAGCCACAGCGCCGTGTCTCCCTTTGCAGATGACACCTGAATTTGCATGAGTGTCCTCCATTGAAGACATTGCAAGATTCCAGGTGGACATCAACCAAATCTTTAAATGGGCTGCAGAAAACAATATGAAGTTCAATGATGAGAAATTTCAATTACTCCGATATGGAAAACGTGAGGAAATTAAAACTTCATCGGAGTATAAAACAAATTCCAACCACACAATAGAGCGAAAAACTAATGTCAAAGACCTGGGAGTGATCATGTCAGAGGATCTCACCTTCAAGGACCATAACATTGTATCAATCGCATCTGCTAGAAAAATGACAGGATGGATAATGAGAACCTTCAAAACCAGGGATGCCAAGCCCATGATGACACTCTTCAGGTCGCTTGTTCTATCTAGGCTGGAATATTGCTGCACACTAACAGCACCTTTCAAGGCAGGTGAAATTGTTGGCCTAGAAAATGTACAGAGAACCTTCACAGCACACAAATATGATAAACCACCTCAATTACTGGGAACGCTTGAAGTTCCTAAACCTGTACTCCCTAGAACGCAGGAGGGAGAGATACATGATTATATACACCTGGAAAATCCTAGAGGGACTAGTACCAAACTTGCACACGAAAATCACTCCCTACGAAAGCAAAAGACTCGGCAGACGATGCAACATCCCCCCAATGAAAAGCAGGGGTGCCACTAGCACGATAAGAGACAACACAATAAGTGTCAGGGGCCCAAGACTGTTCAACTGCCTCCCAGCATACATCAGGGGGATTACCAATAGACCCCTGGCTGTCTTCAAGCAGGCACTGGACAGGCACCTAAAGTCAGTACCTGACCAGCCGGGCTGTGGTTCGTACGTTGGATTACGTGCGGCCAGCAGTAACAGCCTGGTTGATCAGGCCCTGATCCACCATGAGGCCTGGTCACAGACCGGGCCGCGGGGGCGTTGACCCCTGGAACTCTTTCCAGGTAT
>NW_027199727.1:0-28675 GCF_038502225.1 Cherax quadricarinatus | reverse complement strand
ACAGAGGGAGAGCAAGCGCACAGAGGTGCGTGAAAGGGGAAGTGGTGAAATAAATGAAGAAGGAACAGAAACACGAGACAGAAGAGAGAAAGACAACCCAGAGGAGAAAAAGGAAAGAGGAAAGGGGAAGAGGGAGAAGAAGAAAAAGATAAAGAAAAAAGAAAAATGAGGAGTCAGGTTAAGTCACGGGTGTTCTGAAGTTTGGAGCATTTTACAATGTAGTGGGAGAGGAAGGCATCTACAGAGACGAAGCCAGGGCTAAGGTTCATACAAGGAAAGTTGTGTATTAGAGAGGATTCAACTAGACGGCGACTGTTCGAGTTGGAAGTAGGGAAGACAGTTTTAGCAGAAGACCAGTCAATAGGATGGCTATGATCTCTGACGTGACAGAAAAGAGCATTGTTAGTGTCGGCAAGCCTAACACTATTTTTGTGCTCCCTAAGTCTGTCAGAAAGAGATCGACCAGTTTCTCCGAAGTATTGTAGAGGACAGGAGGAGCAAGATATAGAGTAGACACCAGGAACATCTGTAGAGGGAGGAGAGGTATGAACGAGATTAGTGCGAAGAGTGTTAGTCTGGCAGAAGGTAAGCTTGATGTCTAAGGGACGGAGAGAATTGTTGAGATTAGAAAGACCGGAAATGTAGGGAAGGCAGAGGACAGAAGAGTTCCCAGGAGTAGAGAGTTTGGGAGAGAAGAAATTACGTTTAGCACGTGAGAGGGCAGAGTCTATGAAATGGGAAGGGTAGCCAAGACGGGAAAACGAATTATGAAGAGTGGAAATTTCTGCTGGAAGGAACTGAGGATCACAGATGCGGAGGGCACGGAGAAAGAGGGAGATAAGAACACTTTTCTTGACAGGGGAAGCATGATAGGAAAAGTAGTGAATGTACATGCCACTGTGCATAGGTTTTCGATAAACGGAAAAGGAAAAACCTATATCTGAGCGGTGGACATGGACATTAAGGAAAGGAAGCAAGGAATTAGATTCTCATTCAGCTTTAAACTTAATGGAAGGGGCAAGATTATTAAGAGCTTCAAGAAAAGGTTGGAAGAGACTGGAGTCATGAGGCCACAGAGCAAAGATGTCATCCACATAGCGGAGCCAGAGTGAAGGTTGCACATCGAGTGTTGCGCATGTGTCCTAATTTCATCTTGTCGGTATTATATACCATTCTTGTACTACTACTACTACTACCACCACCTCTTCCTGCCTATATATAGCCGCCCTGCTCCACTTCTGGTTAGTGTGACTTTGTAAATGGTCTAAGTCGGACCGAAACGTCGTCGTAAGCTTCTCTCTTTTATGTGCGGGTTATTTGTGTTATTATTATTATTATTATTATTATTATTATTATTATTATTATTATTATTATTATTATTATACTCAAATTATGAGTGCTTGTGTACTTACATTAAGGCAAGGTTCAAGTTACTGATCACAAATGTGGGTGCACTGTGTTCCTTGTTTTGTAGTCCATTTCCTTCCAGGAAGTGTCCTGACGGTAAGTACGGGCTCTTGATCTCAGGTAAGGAAGCTACTTCTCTCTTACCGTAGATTAATTCTGACTGCCTTCCAATCCCCAAGAAACTGTGTACCACTGCAGCTTTAGTGTTCCCTCCTGATATAAATAAGATTATGTAGCTTATACCTAGATTTCATTTCCTTGTAATAAGTTGACTAGGCCTCTTCCAATCGGCTTCAGAATTTAAAAACCTGTGTCTGGTGCTCAGTAGACGATCACGAATATTTCTTGAGTGTGTCAGTACTAGTTTTCAAGTTTTTTTTTTTCGAATGAGAAAGAACGTTTTCTAGTTGAATATGATGAGGTTGTCGCCTGTGAACGTTATTAATCGTTACTCTGATGCAACTTTTAAGAAGTATGATGATCTGAAAGTCTAGTCTGTGTCAGTGCAAGAACAATTATAGTTAAAATTTGGAAACGTTGGATTTCGTGGTTTAAGAGAAGAATGTCTCAATAGATCGGATTGAAACTTTTGATATTAGTGTCTTACCTAGAGGGAGATACCACTGAATAATTATCTCATATATAGGTAACACAGTACTTAAATAAAAGCATATATTCACACACTCTCCATACATATACACAAGCAAACATACACAAGTACATACCCATGCACAAGTAAGTATACACACTTATGGATACACACACGTATATATATTCACACGAACACATAGGAACACGAATATATTCACATGCATAAAATATATACACATTTGCAAGTATATATAATAACACACCAATAAGTACGAAACTTGTATTAATATACATATATGCACAAAAATATACATGCAAGAGTGCAAAAGAATACATACGTATATACAGACATACAACATATACATACTCCCAGGCACACAAATTTTTATATTCGTCGCATTAGAGATTTATTACCACTCTTCAATTTTCTTGTATATACTGAAGAAGAGAAGGCGGGGTAAAATGTATGGAATAAGGGGAAGCTTTCCGGATTTCGCAGCAACCGGTTAACATACAGTTCAAAATTTATCATCACTCTACACTGTTCCTTTTGCATGTACTGAAGAAGAGTGACGCTGGGTAAAATGTATGGAATATGGCGACTATTTTGGGGAGGATTTCGCATCAACTGAAAAATATCAAATTAGGTGTCCCCGAAGATGTATCTTTTTAGAGGTTGATTGATTTTTTTCTTCCTCCTCCTTCTCGATTTTATTTTGATCATATCTGGCAGCGCTGTATAACCCTTACAGGCTTAACGCTTATTTATGATAATAATAATAATTATTTCATCATAACTGTGAGCGCCTCATCCAATCGGGTTCAAATTTTCAATATTTGTGTACGATAACGAGGATCAAATTCTTTAACATGTTGATGCATAAGGTTTTCCAGTACCACATCCATCATCTTGGCTCTCCATGTATCGGGACCCCCATGTGGCTCCAGGTTTGCCCAATCAATTTCCCTGTGGTTGAAATCGCTCATAATCAGTAACTTTGTTCTGCTCGAGTGAGCTCTTCTGACCACCTCAGCCAGTGTGTCCACCATCGCTCTGTTGTTCTCTTCATATTCCTCTCTTGGCCTCCTGCAGTTCTGTGGTGGGTTACACATCACTTATGTTCCCCAGACTGAATTGTACCTACTATTTAATCTGTGTGTATGTTTCTATGTGTATGTATGATTGTGTGTGTGTGTGTGTGTGTGTGTGTGTGTGTGTGTGTGTGTGCGCTCGCGCGTACTCACCTATTTGTGGCTGCAGGGGTCGAGTCACAGCTCCTGGCCCGGTCTTTTCACTGATTGCTACTAGGTCCTTTCTCCCCTGCTACATGAACTTTATGAAACCTCGTCTTAAAACCATGTATGGGTGAATATTTGCAATGCAGCCTGTAGCAGCCTGTAGCAGCCTGTAGCAGCCTGTAGACTGTCCAACTCGATGTGATGTCCCGGCGTATATCCACTTACTTTTCTTGTCGATATATAGCATAACCTATACACTGTATTTCTTTCACTGGTCATACATTTATTTCACTTTATTATCTTTCTTGAGTACACATTTGGCAACGTCGCCTGACACACTAGGCCTCCCACTCTGAATGCGCCACCATGTATCACTTTCTAGTTCACTTATGAACATTAAAATGGTATACAATACCGACAGGTTGTTAGATAAGACACATATGCAACAGTTAGGTATCTTTATTTCGAAACGTTTCGCCTACACAGTAGGCTTCTTCAGACGAGTACAGAAAAACTGATAGAAGTAGAAGAGACTTGAAGACTATGTAATCAGTCTCAATCTTCTTACACATCTCTTCCAGCCCTATCCTCATCCCGGCCACACCTTCCTTCTCCTACAAGAACGCTGACTGGGATGCCTTCAAACAACACACAGATAATACTAACCTCACCTATGACTACGACAACAAACCCATCTCTGACATTGACACTCAACTTGATCTCATTCAAGACACCATTACACAAGCAGCCAACACCGCAATACCAAAGAAAACACACCACACGTTATTCCTTCAAACCCTCAATCAGAACAAGAAGAGTAATTATCTGCTACCACAACCGCTTCCTCTACAACACACATAGATTTAATCAAGTCCGATTAGATCTCACTTACCTTAGAAACAACATTCTACACAGCCTTGACTAAGACCACAACAATCACTGGTCACAACTCATACAACAAGCAGACAAACAGCGTATTAAAAACATCAAAGCCTTCTGGAACTTTATCAATAAAATCAGAGGCACAACTCCCAACAAATTCAAACACATCACCCACAACGACACACACATGTCAGACCCGCAGGCTGCTACTAACATCTTCAAACATTATATATATATATATATATATATATATATATATATATATATATATATATATATATATATATATATATATAAATATATATATATATATATATATATATATATATATATATATATATATATATATATATATATATACATTCAACAAGTCGGCTGTCTCCCACCGAGGCAGGGTGGCCCAAAAAGAAAGAAAATCCCAAAAAAGAAAATACTTTCTTCATTCAACACTTTCACCTCATTCACACATAATCACTGTTTTTGCAGAGGTGCCCAAAATACAACAGTTTAGAAGCATGTACGTATACAGATACACAATATATACCTCCAAACTGCTAATATCCCAAACCCCTCCTTTAGAGTGCAGGCATTGTACTTCCCATTTCCAGGACTCAAGTCCGGCTATATAAAAATAACCGGTTTCCTTGAATCCCTTCACTAAATATTACCCTGCTCACACTCCAACAGCTCTTCAGGTCCCAAATTCCATTCGTCTCCATTCACTCCTATCTAACACGCTCGCGCACGCTTGCTGGAAGTCCAAGCCCCTCGTCCACAAAACCTCCTTTACCCCCTCCCTCCAACCTTTTCGAGGACGACCCCTACCCCGCCTTCCTTCCCCTACAGATTTATACACTCTCCATGTCATTCTACTTTGATGCATTCTCTCTAAATGACCAAACCACCTCAATAACCCCTCTTCAGCCCTCTGACTAATACTTTTATTAACTCCACACCTCCTAATTTCCACACTACGAACTTTCTGCATAATATTTACACCACACATTGCCCTTAGACAGGACATCTCCACTGCCTTCAACCGCATCCTCGCTGCAGCATTCACAACCCAAGCTTCACACCCATATAAGAGTGTTGGTACTACTATACTTTTATACATTCCCTTCTTTGCCTCCATAGATAACGTTTTTTGTCTCCACATATACCTCAACGCACCACTCACCTTTTTTCCTTCATCAATTCTATGTTTAACCTCATCCTTCATAAATCCATCCACTGACACGTCAACTCCCAAATATCTTTAAACATTCACTTCTTTCATACTCCTCCCCAATTTGATATCCAGTTTTTCTTTATCTAAATCATTTCATACCCTCATCACCTTACTCTTTTCTATGTTCACTTTCAACTTTCTACCTTTACACACACTCCCAAACTCGCCCATTAACCTTTGCAACTTTTCTTTAGAATCTCCCATAAGCACAGTATTGTAAGCAAAAAGTAACTGTGTCAATTCCCATTTTGTATTTGATTCCCCATAATTTAATCCCACGAACGAGTGGTATTGATCAGTAACAACATTGCAACTAGTAAAGGAGCCGAACCTATTCTGCTTTGGCCCACCTCATGGTGGGCCAAAGGAGACCTCGCTCTAGTCCACGGGACCACGCAATTCTCAAGAATGACGCACCCAGCCAAGCTAGGTGTTGTACTCGTTATCCGAAAATATACTTTGGTGTGAATGCCTCTGAGATAATTTCATTCTATTCCCTGTTTGGTGTACGAGCAGCATTTTATATTATTGTACCCACGAACGAGTGGTATTTATCAATAACCACACTTCTATATTATCGTGGGTACAATAATATAAGATACTGCTCGTTGGGCTAGTACACCAAACAGGGAATAGAATGAAATTAGCTCAAAGGCGTCCACATCACCGTATGTTCTCGGATGACGAGTACAACACCTAGCTTGGCTGGCTGCGTAATTCTTGAGAATTGTGCGGTCCGTTGGACTAGAGCATCCTGTGTCTTTCGCTCACCATGAGGCGGGCCAAAGCAGCATGGGTTCGACTCCTTGGCTAATCGCAGTGTTGTTATATATATAATGCATCGACCGTTTCCCACCGAGGCAGGATGATCCGAAAAAGAAGAAATACTTTCATCATCACTCACTCCACCACTGTCTTGCCTGAGACGTGCCAATACTAGAGTTCGAAAACTTAAGCATATCTCCACCCCTCCTTCAGAATGCAGGTACTGTACTTCCCTCCTCCAGGATTTAAGTTCGGCTAACCGATTTCCCTGAATAGCTTCATAAATGTTGCTTTGCTCACACTCCAACAGCACGTCAAGTTAGAAAAAAGTATTTTCCTCCACTCGCTCCTATCTAATACGCTCACGCACGCTTCCTGGAAGTCTAAGCCTCTCGTATATAAACCTCTTTTACCCCCTCCCTCCAATCTTTCTTAGGAGAACTCCTACCCCGCCTTCCTTCCACTCCTTTGGCAGTTTCCCTCTATCATTTAACTTGTAAAAGATTTTGCCCAGCGGTTTACACTGTCCTTGTGCTCCTTCTTTCAGAAATCACCGATGGAAATAATCTGGTTCCTTTGTTGTCGTTGTATCTAGCTCAGAAATATCTTCACCTCTTCTGCTATCGTGTGTATTGTGTCCAGTAGTTCTTGATGTATTTTTTATCTTTCAATCTCTGGTTATATCCCTATTTCTTCCGAGAACACAACTTTAATTTTTTTGTCAGCTTCTGGCGGATTTTTCATTTCATCTTTCCTTCCTTATTATTTAGTCTTATTACGTTGGGCTTTACTACTGTCTACTTTCAGTGACTCTGTAGCAAATTTGGTTCAGATATTGATCTCGATGCTGTGTCATATTTTTACTATCGCCCAATATCTCTTTTTTTCACATTTGTTCTCGATTTTGGTTTTGTTGGCTTCCCTGTTTTCCCACTGTTCTTTGCTTATTTTATTGTTCCCATGCTGTTACATTCCTTATCCATCCTATCGCTTTCCTAGCAGATGTGATAGAGATATTGTGATCTTTGAAAGTGAGATTCAGCGACATTATCACTCCCAGGTCCTTCACATTAGCTGTCTGCTCTATTGTGTGGTTAGAGTTTGTTTTATGCGTCTCTGCACTTCTAAGTGAACTATATGCTACCTCTTTTCCTTGCCGTTACTTCTTCTGCTCCCGGGTATGTATTACCTTGTTTAAACCTTAGCAGTTGATACCAACAAGTGGTTTAAAAAAGACACACGAGCAAGCAAGAGGACATATGTATTAAAGAGCATTTCGGTGGTGGGACCATGATCACCAGGGATCTTGAGAAATGATCAAGGAACCTGGGTCGAAATGTTGTCTAATATGTGCCGGTACTTGTTCACGTGTCATTTTAATCCAACTTTAAAATTCTTCTCTGCCTCCTTTCTATTTACAGCTACGTTCTCTCTCATGTCGCTTATTTCCTTCCAGTCATATTACACTTAATTCTGGAATCCCATCATATCTGTATAATCTCCTCTTTTGACGTCTGACTTCTCCCTTCCTTCCCTTCCAATATTTCCGTCCATGTTTACTTCCATAAAATATTCGAAACTCTATTGTGTAGTCACTGGCATCGAGGGACCTCTCATACTCGCTTTTTCCTAAACGAGATTCGTGTTTATTCTTTTGTGTGTGTGTATGCGTGTGTCTACGAAACCGAATAGCTAAATTACACAGTTGTAACATTTCATGGATTTCGGGGCACTGGTCATGGATGTTACTCCTGGTTCGATCCCCCTGCAATCCATAAACAAGCTAATATTTTTAATTATGTTTTTATTTCATAAACATAATTTGGAGACAAGAACTGTACTTTAGATTCTTGTGGTGAACTGAGAAATTTGTAAAAAATTACCGTTTCATGTGGTAGTTGGTGGCTGCTGTTAACATTTCCCAGTCTAGTATTTAGTGACTTTTAGGACAACTTATTGAAGTCACACTGCCATTTTAGGTAGCGAAAAGGACATGTAAATCATTGTCCGCAGTTCGATAACCGACAAACAATGAAAATTTTAAAATGGTGATTATTATAGTTTTTTCACTGACATTAACCCTGACTTTCTTATTCTGACGGAAGAGAACCGTTGTAAACACTTCAACTCGAGGGCTACAGGCGGTAACCTCTGACATTTTCCAGTCTGCAAATTTAACAAGTCAGAGGTCTCCATACTACAGTTTTCACAGCACGGTTGTTAAAGCGGTCTGATGGTAATTTATTGACCCACAGTTGAGATCTTGCGCTCTGTGGGACATAATATCAACCCGTTCTGCAGCAACACTAGGCTTTTCACACACGATATATTTTACATAGATTAGGTTAGGCTAAATTAGATTTGATTATTATAAATTGTCATCTTTAAGCATTACAAAGTAAAAAAATAAAAAATGCAAATAATTGAATAAATATAAATAAAAAGGCAATGGGACGTTTTGGAGCACTAACAAAATATTGGGACCCGCGAGCACACAGTCACATAACTACTGTGTAAACAACAGTAAAAGCTGACATTGTTTTGTATTATTATCAAAAATTTGTAGAATAACTCAAGTTATTTATGAATCGAGACCAAGAATCTTCACTTTACTAATTATTACATGTAAAGCATTCGCATTTTTAGAATATCAACAGTTTTCTACCAATGTTCTGGTACCGAAAAGGACGAAACTTTTACAGTCACTCTCGTTCCTTGTCTGTATTTTCACAAGTGCGTCCACAAAGTAATTCAAACTATCGCACTCGCCCTACTGGAGAGTGTTGTCGCACTACTGGAGAGTGTTGTCGCACTACTGGAGAGTGTTGTCGCACTACTGGAGAGTGTTGTCGCACTACTGGAGAGTGTTGTCGCACTACTGGAGAGTGTTGTCGCACTACTGGAGAGTGTTGTCGCACTACTGGAGAGTGTTGTCGCACTACTGGAGAGTGTTGTCGCACTACTGGAGAGTGTTGTCGCACTACTGGAGAGTGTTGTCGCACTACTGGAGAGTGTTGTCGCACTACTGGAGAGTGTTGTCGCACTACTGGAGAGTGTTGTCGCACTACTGGAGAGTGTTGTCACACTACTGGAGAGTGTTGTCACACTACTGGAGAGTGTTGTCACTACTGGAGAGTGTTGTCGCACTACTGGAGAGTGTTGTCGCACTACTGGAGAGTGTTGTCGCACTACTGGAGAGTGTTGTCGCACTACTGGAGAGTGTTGTCGCACTACTGGAGAGTGTTGTCGCACTACTGGAGAGTGTTGTCACACTACTGGAGAGTTGTCGTCTTTCCCAGGTCCGTGTGTCCAGGAGTCCATCTGTGTCCCCTCAGATATTCTCCCTTCCCCACTTCCCCAAGGTTTGCCTCCCCAACCAGTATCCTCGTCTTTCCCAGGTCCGTGTGTCCAGGAGTCCATCTGTGTCCCCTCAGATATTCTCCCTTCCCCACTTCCCCAAGGTTTGCCTCCCCAACCAGTATCCTCGTCTTTCCCAGGTCCGTGTGTCCAGGAGTCCATCTGTGTCCCCTCAGATATTCTCCCTTCCCCACTTCCCCAAGGTTTGCCTCCCCAACCAGTATCCTCGTCTTTCCCAGGTCCGTGTGTCCAGGAGTCCATCTGTGTCCCCTCAGATATTCTCCCTTCCCCACTTTCCCAAGGTTTGCCTCCCCAACCAGTATCCTCGTCTTTCCCAGGTCCATGTGTCCCTTCCCCACTTCCCCAAGGTTTGCCTCATCAACCAGTACCCTCGTCTTTCCCAGGTCCATGTGTCCAGGAGTCCATCTGTCCGCCTTCAGATATTCTCCCTTCCCTACTTGCCCAAGGTTTGCCTCATCAACCAGTATCCTCGTCTTTCCCAGGTCCATGTGTCCAGGAGTCCATCTGTCCGCCTTCAGATATTCTCCCTTCCCCACTTCCCCAAGGTTTGCCTCATCAACCAGTATCCTCGTCTTTCCCAAGTCCATGTGTCCAGGAGTCCATCTGTCCGCCTTCAGATATTCTCCCTTCCCCACTTCCCCAAGGTTTGCCTCATCAACCAGTATCCTCGTCTTTCCCAGGTCCATGTGTCCAGGAGTCCATCTGTCCGCCTTCAGATATTCTTCCTTCCCCACTTCCCCAAGGTATCCTTGCCTTTCGCAGGTCCATGTGTCCAGGAATCTATCCGTGGGCCCCCGGATGTCTCACCTTCCTCACTTCACTTAGGATATCTTCCAGTCTCAGCCTTCCCCAGGTTATGTATCCCGAAGTCAGCTCAGCCACCCTCAGTAATCTAGCTAGATGAGAAGGAGGCCACACACTCACACTCACACACGCACACGCACACACAGGGACAGCGAGCGCGCTAGTCACGCCTTCCGTGCTCCGGGAATATAAGTGTTTTTGAGGGCTACCTAAGTGTTCTGCAAGGGTTGCTAAGTGTGTCAGGGTAGTGAACAATCCTAGAAGTGATTTTTAATCTGCCTGAGCCACATAAGTGTGGGGAGAGCCACAATTTTGTAAGTGATCTAGAAAATAAAAACGTTGTGGCGCAGAGTGGGCAGGCTAGTGTGTAAGGCGACGTTGTCAAGTGTCACCCAAGAAAGATAATAAAGTGAAACAATCGTGTGACCAGTGAAAGAAATACAGTGAATAGGGTACATTATTAACGAGAAGAAATTGAGGTGGATCTACGCCAGGACGTACATCGAGCTGGATCTACGCCAGGACGTCACATCGACCTGGACAATCTACAGTGCTACAGCTGCACTACAAGTACTGTATCACCTATGAGTGGTTGTTTGGGTGTGGGGTTCCAGGTTCCAATTAACCGCCAAGCTGAATGTGAATGGTCTAACTCTCATAGCACGATAAAGAATAGGCACTCAAGTATTCAATAAGGTTTAGCAAATGGTAATCCATTGAACAAGGCGATTAACTCACTATAAGCAGGTCGAGCATAGGCAACACTGTAAGGGTGGGAGTCAGGTCACAAGAGGTTGTGGACACAAGCGACAACTGAGAATCTACATTACACTCCAAGCACAAGCCACCTACTTTTCAGACACATAATAAACCCACACATAATTCGACACATAATTACACACACACACACACACACACACACACACACACACACACACACACACACACACACACACACACACACACACACACACACACACACACACACACACACACACACACACACACACACACACACACACACACACACACACACACACACACACACACACACACACACACATACACACACACACACACACACACACACACACATACACACACACACACACACACACGCACACATGACACACACACATCACACACACACACACACACACACGGTACACGACCCCCAGGAACAGGTCACACTAGGTGACCAAGGACACTACACACACACACACACACACTCATACACACACACATACACACACACATACACACACACACACAGGCGAAAGGAGGAAAGAGAGGGGATGGAGAAGACAGACAGGAGATCCCAGACCCAGGAAGAAGATCTAATACAGCCTCCCTCACAACTTTCTATAGAAGCCTCCCAACCAGGTCAACCCCAGTGCAACCAAACACTCTAAATCAAAACACCCATGCCACATCCAATGCCCCCACCCACTACATTACAAACTTCACCCCCACAGCAACAACCCATAGTTCCTTACCAGGTCTCCCACTTCCCCAACCCCAATATACTTCCCAGACCACAGTCTTAGAAAAGAAGTTGAAGGTGTGGTATACAAATGCAGATGGAATAACAAACAAGTATGAGGAGTGGCACGAAAGAATCAAAGAGACATCCCCAGACATAATAGCACTCACAGAAACAAAACTCACCAGAATAATAACAGATTCAATCTTTCCATCCGGATATCAAATCTTCAGGAAAGACAGAGGGAGGAGAGGGGGAGGAGGAGTTGCACTGCTCATTAAAAACCAGTGGGGTTTTGAGAAAATGGAAGGAATGGATGGCATGGGCGAAAGGGACTACTTAGTAGGAACAATCCAGTCTGAGGGACATAAGGTGATAATTGCAGTAATGTACAACCCACCACAGAACTGCAGGAGGCCAAGAGAAGAATACGATGAGAGCAACAGAGCAATGATCAACACACTAGCCGAGGTGGCCAGGAGAGCACACATGGGGGGAGCAAAGTTACTAGTTATGGGTGATTTCAATCACAAGGAGATTGACTGGGAAAACCTGGAGCCCCATGGGGGTCCCGAAACATGGAGAGCCAAGATGATGGATGTGGTACTGGAGAACCTCATGCATCAACATGTTAGAGACACTACCAGAGAGAGAGGAGAGGATGAACCAGCAAGGTTGGACCTTGTATTCACCATGAGTAGTTCGGACATCGAGGGTATCATGTATGAAAGGCCCCTGGGAGCTAGTGATCATGTGGTTCTGTGCTTCGACTACATAGTTGAGCTCCAAGTGGAGAGAGTAGCAGGAATAGGCTGGGAAAAACCAAACTACAAAAGGGGGAACTACTCAGGCATGAGGAACTTCCTTCAAGACATTCAGTGGGAGAGGGAACTGACAGGAAAACCAGTACAAGAAATGATGGACTATGTAGCAACAAAATGCAAGGAGGCAGAGGAGAGGTTTGTTCCCAAGGGAAACAGAAATAATGGGAAGAACAGAACGAGTCCTTGGTTCACCCAAAGGTGTAGGGAGGCAAAAACTAGGTGTACTAGAGAATGGAAAAGGTACAGAAGACAGAGAACTCAGGAAAATAAAGAAATCAGCCGAAGAGCCAGAAACGAATATGCACAGATAAGAAGGGAGGCTCAGAGACAATATGAAAATGACATAGCATCAAAAGTAAAGACTGACCCGAAGCTGTTGTACAGCCACATCAGGAGGAAAACAACAGTCAAGGACCAGGTAATCAGACTGAGGAAGGGTGATGGGGAATTCACAAGAAACGACCGAGAGGTATGTCAGGAGCTCAACACAAGATTTAAAGAGGTATTTACAGTGGAAACCAGTAGGACTCCAAGAAATCAGAACAGGGGGGCACACCAGCAAGTGCTGGATGAGGTACATATAACCAAGGAGGAGGTGAAGAAGCTGCTATGCGAACTTGACACCTCAAAGGCGGTGGGACCAGACAACATCTCTCCATGGGTCCTTAAAGAGGGAGCAGAGATATTGTGTGAGCCATTAACAAAGATCTTCAACACATCATTTGAAACTGGGCAACTCCCTGAGGTATGGAAAATGGCAAATGTAGTCCCAATTTTTAAAAAGGGAGACAGACATGAGGCACTAAACTACAGACCTGTATCTCTAACGTGTATAGTATGCAAGGTCATGGAGAAGATCATCAGGAGGAGAGTGGTGGGGCACCTGGAAAGAAACAAGTGTATAATTGACAACCAGCACGGTTTCAGGGAAGGAAAATCCTGTGTCACAAACCTACTAGAGTTTTATGACAAGGTGACAGAAGTAAGACAAGAGAGAGAGGGGTGGATCGACTGCGTATTTTTGGACTGCAAGAAGGCTTTCGACACAGTTCCTCACAAGAGGTTACTGCAAAAGCTAGAGGACCAGGCACACATAACAGGAAAGGCACTGCAATGGATCAGAGAATATCTGACAGGGAGGAAACAACGAGTCATGGTACGCGACGAGGTGTCAGAGTGGGCGCCTGTGACAAGCGGGGTTCCACAGGGGTCAGTCCTAGGACCTGTGCTGTTCTTGGTATACGTGAACGACATAACGGAAGGGATAGACTCAGAAGTGTCCTTGTTTGCAGACGATGTGAAGTTAATGAGAAGAATCGAATCGGACGAGGATCAGGCAGGACTACAAAGAGATCTGGACAGGCTACAAGCCTGGTCCAGCAACTGGCTCCTTGAATTTAACCCTGCCAAATGCAAAGTCATGAAGATTGGGGAAGGGCAAAGAAGACCGCAGACACAATATAGTTTAGATGGCCAAAGACTGCAAACCTCACTCAAGGAAAAAGATCTGGGGGTGAGTATAACACCGAGCATATCTCCTGAGGCGCACATCAATCAGATAACTGCTGCAGCATACGGGCGCCTGGCAAACCTACGGATAGCGTTCCGATACCTCAGTAAGGATTCGTTTAAGACTCTGTACACCATCTACGTCAGGCCCATACTGGAGTATGCAGCACCAGTTTGGAATCCACACCTAGTCAAGCACGTCAAGAAATTAGAGAAAGTGCAAAGGTTTGCAACAAGACTAGTCCCAGAGCTACGGGGATTGTCCTATGAAGAAAGGTTGAGGGAAATCGGCCTGACGACACTGGAGGCCAGGAGGGTCAGGGGAGACATGATAACGACATATAAAATACTGCGCGGAATAGACGAGGTGGACAAAGACGGGATGTTCCAGAGATGGGACACAGACACAAGAGGTCACAATTGGAAGTTGAAGACTCAGATGAATCAAAGGGATGTTAGGAAGTATTTCTTCAGTCATAGAGTAGTCAGGCCATGGAATAGCCTAGAAAGTGATGTGGTGGAGGCAGGAACCATACATAGTTTTAAGGCGAGGTATGATAGAGCTCATGGGGCAGGGAGAGAGAGGACCTAGTAGCAATCAGCGAAGAGGCGGGGCCAGGAGCTGTGACTCGACCCCTGCAACCACAAATAGGTGAGTACAAATAGGTGAGTACACACACACACACACACAAGCAAATGAAAGAGCTAAGCTTTATGTGGAGGCCCTAACAGACAACAACAGAGCCCAAGGAAAGCCGAGAAGGGAAAATGACAGGCCACTGAGCCCAAGAACATTAGCCAGTGAAACTGATGAAAGGAAAGCTGCAGTGGAGGAAACCAAATTAAATGAGGGGATACACAGGGATATGCAGTGGGAGAATGAAAGGGTGAGGTCAGTCTTTGTGTATGGGCTACAGGAAGTCGAAGGGGAAACATATGAAGCAAGAAAACAAGGGGAAAAAAAAGCAATTGAAAGCATCATGAAAGCAATAGGAGAAGACGATACGACCCAGCTGGAAAATTTTCGGAGAATAGGGGGGTTTGTAAAAAAAAGAACCCGGCCAGTGAGAGTGACCTTCAAGGCAGAAGCGACTCGGACCAGGATCCTGCAGGAGAAAGCACGATTAAGGAACATGACGGCATACAGGAAGGTGTATCTCGACCGCGACAGAACACAAGAAGAAAGGAAGAAACTGAGAGAGATGGTACAAAGGCGAAAGGAGGAAAGAGAGGGGATGGAGAAGACAGACAGGAGATCCCAGACCCAGGCAGAAGATCAAATACAGCCTCCCTCACAACTTCCTATAGAAGCCTCCCAAACAGGTCAACCCCAGTGCAACCAAACACTCTAAATCAAAACACTTACGCCACATCCAATGCCCCCACCCACTACATTACAAACTCCACCCCCACAGCAACAACCCATAGTTCCTTACCAGGTCTCCCATTTCCACAACCCCAATATACCTCCCAGACCACAGTCTTAGAAAAGAGGTTGAAGGTGTGGTATAGAAATGCAGATGGAATAACAAACAAGTATGAGGAGTGGCACGAAAGAATCAAAGAGACATCCCCAGACATAATAGCACTCACAGAAACAAAACTCACCAGAATAATAACAGATTCAATCTTTCCATCCGGATATCAAATCCTCAGGAAAGACAGAGGGAGGAGAGGGGGAGGAGGAGTTGCGAGCTCATGGCACTCACAACATCCTGGAGCTCATGGCACTCACAACATCCTGGAGCTCTTGGCATGGGAGCACTCACAACATCCTGGAGCTCACAACATCCTGGTGCACTCACAACATCCTGGAGGTCATGGCACTCACAACATCCTGGAGCTCATGGCACTCACAACATCCTGGTGCTCATGGCACTCACAACATCCTGGAGCTCATGGCACTCACAACATCCTGGAGCTCATGGCACTCACAACATCCTGGTGCTCATGGCACTCACAACATCCTGGAGCTCATGGCACTCACAACATCCTGGAGCTCATGGCACTCACAACATCCTGGAGCTCATGGCACTCACAACATCCTGGAGCTCATGGAGCTCATGGCACTCACAACATCCTGGAGCACTCACAACATCCTGGAGCTCATGGCACTCACAACATCCTGGAGCTCATGGCACTCACAACATCCTGGAGCTCATGGCACTCACAACATCCTGGAGCTCATGGCACTCACAACATCCTGGAGCTCATGGCACTCACAACATCCTGGAGCTCATGGCACTCACAACATCCTGGAGCTCATGGCACTCACAACATCCTGGAGCTCATGGCACTCACAACATCCTGGAGCTCATGGCACTCACAACATCCTGGAGCTCATGGCACTCACAACATCCTGGAGCTCATGGCACTCACAACATCCTGGAGCTCATGGCACTCACAACATCCTGGAGCTCATGGCACTCACAACATCCTGGAGCTCATGGCACTCACAACATCCTGGAGCTCATGGCACTCACAACATCCTGGAGCTCATGGCACTCACAACTTCCTGGAGCTCATGGCACTCACAACATCCTGGAGCTCATGGCACTCACAACTCATTTCACTCACAACATCCTGGAGCTCATGGCACTCACAACATCCTGGAGCTCATGGCACTCACAACATCCTGGAGCTCATGGCACTCACAACATCCTGGAGCTCATGGCACTCACAACATCCTGGAGCTCATGGCACTCACAACATCCTGGAGCTCATGGCACTCACAACATCCTGGAGCTCATGGCACTCACAACATCCTGGAGCTCATGGCACTCACAACATCCTGGAGCTCATGGCACTCACAACATCCTGGAGCTCATGGCACTCACAACATCCTGGAGCTCCTGGCACTCACAACATCCTGGAGCTCGTGGGAGCTCATGGCACTCACAACATCCTGGAGCTCATGGCACTCACAACATCCTGGAGCTCATGGCACTCACAACATCCTGGAGCTCATGGCACTCACAACATCCTGGAGCTCATGGCACTCACAACATCCTGGAGCTCATGGCTCTCACCACATGCTGGAGCTCATGGCACATCCTGGAGCTCATGGCACTCACAACATCCTGGAGCTCATGGCACTCACAACATCCTGGAGCTCATGGCACTCACAACATCCTGGAGCTCATGGCACTCACAACATCCCGGAGCTCATGGCACTCACAACATCCTGGAGCTCATGGCACTCACAACATCCTGGATGGCATTCACAACATCCTGGAGCTCATGGCACTCACAACATCCTGGAGCTCATGGCACTCACAACATCCTGGAGCTCATGGCACTCACAACATCCTGGAGCTCATGGCACTCACAACATCCTGGAGCTCATGGCACTCACAACATCCTGGAGCTCATGGCACTCACAACATCCTGGAGCTCATGGCACTCACAACATCCTGGAGCTCATGGCACTCACAACATCCTGGAGCTCATGGCACTCACAACATCCTGGAGCTCATGGCACTCACAACATCCTGGAGCTCATGGCACTCACAACATCCTGGAGCTCATGGCACTCACAACATCCTGGAGCTCATGGCACTCACAACATCCTGGAGCTCATGGCACTCACAACATCCTGGAGCTCATGGCACTCACAACATCCTGGAGCTCATGGCACTCACAACATCCTGGAGCTCATGGCACTCACAACATCCTGGAGCTCATGGCACTCACAACATCCTGGAGCTCATGGCACTCACAACATCCTGGAGCTCATGGCACTCACAACATCCTGGAGCTCATGGCACTCACAACATCCTGGAGCTCATGGCACTCACAACATCCTGGAGCTCATGGCACTCACAACATCCTGGAGCTCATGGCACTCACAACATCCTGGAGCTCATGGCACTCACAACATCCTGGAGCTCATGGCACTCACAACATCCTGGAGCTCATGGCACTCACAACATCCTGGAGCTCATGGCACTCACAACATCCTGGAGCTCATGGCACTCACAACATCCTGGAGCTCATGGCACTCACAACATCCTGGAGCTCATGGCACTCACAACATCCTGGAGCTCATGGCACTCACAACATCCTGGAGCTCATGGCACTCACAACATCCTGGAGCTCATGGCACTCACAACATCCTGGAGCTCATGGCACTCACAACATCCTGGAGCTCATGGCACTCACAACATCCTGGAGCTCATGGCACTCACAACATCCTGGAGCTCATGGCACTCACAACATCCTGGAGCTCATGGCACTCACAACATCCTGGAGCATGGCACTCATCCTGGCTCATGGCACTCACAACATCCTGGAGCTCATGGCACTCACAACATCCTGGAGCTCATGGCACTCACAACATCCTGGAGCTCATGGCACTCACAACATCCTGGAGCTCATGGCACTCACAACATCCTGGAGCTCATGGCACTCACAACATCCTGGAGCTCATGGCACTCACAACATCCTGGAGCTCATGGCACTCACAACATCCTGGAGCTCATGGCACTCACAACATCCTGGAGCTCATGGCACTCACAACATCCTGGAGCTCATGGCACTCACAACATCCTGGAACTCATGGCACTCACAACATCACAACATGGCACTCACAACATCCTGGAGCTCATGGCACTCACAACATCCTGGAGCTCATGGCATTCACAACATCCTGGAGCTCATGGCACTCACAACATCCTGGGGCTCATGGCACTCACAACATCCTGGAGCTCATGGCACTCACAACATCCTGGAGCTCATGGCACTCACAACATCCTGGAGCTCATGGCACTCACAACATCCTGGAGCTCATGGCACTCACAACATCCTGGAGCTCATGGCACTCACAACATCC
Source organism: Cherax quadricarinatus (assembly GCF_038502225.1). Taxonomy (NCBI): domain Eukaryota; kingdom Metazoa; phylum Arthropoda; class Malacostraca; order Decapoda; family Parastacidae; genus Cherax; species Cherax quadricarinatus. Next base: position 9,731 of record NW_027199727.1, on the reverse strand, counting down.
TGGAGCTCATGGCACTCACAACATCCTGGAGCTCATGGCACTCACAACATCCTGGAGCTCATGGCACTCACAACATCCTGGAGCTCATGGCACTCACAACATCCTGGAGCTCATGGCACTCACAACATCCTGGAGCTCATGGCACTCACAACATCCTGGAGCTCATGGCACTCACAACATCCTGGAGCTCATGGCACTCACAACATCCTGGAGCTCATGGCACTCACAACATCCTGGAGCTCATGGCACTCACAACATCCTGGAGCTCATGGCACTCACAACATCCTGGAGCTCATGGCACTCACAACATCCTGGAGCTCATGGCACTCACAACATCCTGGAGCTCATGGCACTCACAACATCCTGGAGCTCATGGCACTCACAACATCCTGGAGTTCATGGCACTCACAACATCCTGGAGCTCATGGCACTCACAACATCCCGGAGCTCATTGAACTCACAACATCCTGGAGCTCATAACACTCACAACATCCTGGAGCTCATGGCACTCACAACATCCTGGAGCTCATGGCACTCACAACATCCTGGAGCTCATGGCACTCACAACATCATGGAGCTCATGGCACTCACAACATCCTGGAGCTCATGGCACTCACAACATCCTGGAGCTCATGGCATTCACAACATACTGGAGCTCAATGGCACTCACAACATCCTGGAGCTCAATGGCACTCACAACATCCTGGAGCTCATGGCACTCACAACATCCTGGAGCTCATGGCACTCACAACATCCTGGAGCTCATGGCACTCACAACATCCTGGAGCTCATGGCACTCACAACATCCTGGAGCTCATGGCACTCACAACATCCTGGAGCTCACAACATCACAACATCCTGGAGCTCATGGCACTCACAACATCCTGGAGCTCATGGCACTCATGGCACTCACAACATCCTGGAGCTCATGGCACTCACAACATCCTGGAGCTCATGGCACTCACAACATCCTGGAGCTCATGGCACTCACAACATCCTGGAGCTCATGGCACTCACAACATCCTGGAGCTCATGGCACTCACAACATCCTGGAGCTCATGGCACTCACAACATCCTGGAGCTCATGGCACTCACAACATCCTGGAGCTCATGGCACTCACAACATCCTGGAGCTCATGGCACTCACAACATCCTGGAGCTCATGGCACTCACAACATCCTGGAGCTCATGGCACTCACAACATCCTGGAGCTCATGGCACTCACAACATCCTGGAGCTCATGGCACTCACAACATCCTGGAGCTCATGGCACTCACAACATCCTGGAGCTCATGGCACTCACAACATCCTGGAGCTCATGGCACTCACAACATCCTGGAGCTCATGGCACTCACAACATCCTGGAGCTCATGGCACTCACAACATCCTGGAGCTCATGGCACTCACAACATCCTGGAGCTCATGGCACTCACAACATCCTGGAGCTCATGGCACTCACAACATCCTGGAGCTCATGGCACTCACAACATCCTGGAGCTCATGGCACTCACAACATCCTGGATGGCACTCACAACATCCTGGAGCTCATGGCACTCACAACATCCTGGAGCTCATGGCACTCACAACATCCTGGAGCTCATGGCACTCACAACATCCTGGAGCTCATGGCACTCACAACATCCTGGAGCTCATGGCACTCACAACATCCTGGAGCTCATGGCACTCACAACATCCTGGAGCTCATGGCACTCACAACATCCTGGAGCTCATGGCACTCACAACATCCTGGAGCTCATGGCACTCACAACATCCTGGAGCTCATGGCACTCACAACATCCTGGAGCTCATGGCACTCACAACATCCTGGAGCTCATGGCACTCACAACATCCTGGATCTCATGGCACTCACAACATCCTGGATGCACTCATCCTGGCTCATGGCACTCACAACATCCTGGAGCTCATGGCACTCACAACATCCTGGAGCTCATGGCACTCACAACATCCTGGAGCTCATGGCACTCACAACATCCTGGATCATGGCTGGAGCTCATGGCACTCACAACATCCTGGAGCTCATGGCACTCACAACATCCTGGAGCTCATGGCACTCACAACATCCTGGAGCTCATGGCACTCACAACATCCTGGAGCTCATGGCACTCACAACATCCTGGAGCTCATGGCACTCACAACATCCTGGAGCTCATGGCACTCACAACATCCTGGAGCTCATGGCACTCACAACATCCTGGAACTCATGGCACTCACAACATCCTCCAGCTAATGGCACTCACAACATCCTGGAGCTCATGGCACTCACAACATCCTGGAGCTCATGGCACTCACAACATCCTGGAGCTCATGGCACTCACAACATCCTGGAGCTCATGGCACTCACAACATCCTGGAGCTCATGGCACTCACAACATCCTGGAGCTCATGGCACTCACAACATCCTCCAGCTCATGGCACTCACAACATCCTGGAGCTCATGGCACTCACAACATCCTGGAGCTCATGGCACTCACAACATCCTGGAGCTCATGGCACTCACAACATCCTGGAGCTCATGGCACTCACAACATCCTGGAGCTCATGGCACTCACAACATCCTGGAGCTCATGGCACTCACAACATCCTGGAGCTCATGGCACTCACAACATCCTGGAGCTCATGGCACTCACAACATCCTGGAGCTCATGGCACTCACAACATCCTGAAGCTCATCACAACATCCTGGCTCATGGCACTCACAACATCCTGGAGCTCATGGCACTCACAACATCCTGGAGCTCATGGCACTCACAACATCCTGGCTCATGGCACTCACAACATCCTGGAGCTCATGGCACTCACAACATCCTGGAGCTCATGGCACTCACAACATCATGGCACTCACAACATCCTGGAGCTCATGGCACTCACAACATCCTGGAGCTCATGGCACTCACAACATCCTGGAGCTCATGGCACTCACAACATCCTGGAGCTCATGGCACTCACAACATCCTGGAGCTCATGGCACTCACTCACAACATCCTGGAGCTCATGGCACTCACAACATCCTGGAGCTCATGGCACTCACAACATCCTGGAGCTCATGGCACTCACAACATCCTGGAGCTCATGGCACTCACAACATCCTGGAGCTCATGGCACTCACAACATCCTGGAGCGCATGGCACTCACAACATCCTGGAACTCATGGCACTCACAACATCCTCACAACATCCTGGAGCTCATGGCACTCACAACATCCTGGATGGCACTCACAACATCCTGGCTCATGGCACTCACAACATCCTGGAGCTCATGGCACTCACAACATCCTGGAGCTCATGGCACTCACAACATCCTGGAGCTCATGGCACTCACAACATCCTGGAGCTCATGGCACTCACAACATCCTGGAGCTCATGGCACTCACAACATCCTGGAGCTCATGGCACTCACAACATCCTGGAGCTCATGGCACTCACAACATCCTGGAGCTCATGGCACTCACAACATCCTGGAGCTCATGGCACTCACAACATCCTGGAGCTCATGGCACTCACAACATCCTGGAGCTCATGGCACTCACAACATCCTGGAGCTCATGGCACTCACAACATCCTGGAGCTCATGGCACTCACAACATCCTGGAGCTCATGGCACTCACAACATCCTGGAGCTCATGGCACTCACAACATCCTGGAGCTCATGGCACTCACAACATCCTGGAGCTCATGGCACTCACAACATCCTGGAGCTCATGGCACTCACAACATCCTGGAGCTCATGGCACTCACAACATCACTCACAACATCCTGGAGCTCATGGCACTCACAACATCCTGGAGCTCATGGCACTCACAACATCCTGGAGCTCATGGCACTCACAACATCCTGGAGCTCATGGCACTCACAACATCCTGGAGCTCATGGCACTCACAACATCCTGGAGCTCATGGCACTCACAACATCCTGGAGCTCATGGCACTCACAACATCCTGGAGCTCATGGCTCTCACAACATCCTGGAGCTCATGGCACTCACAACATCCTGGAGCTCATGGCACTCACAACATCCTGGAGCTCATGGCACTCACAACATCCTGGAGCTCATGGCACTCACAACATCCTGGAGCTCATGGCACTCACAACATCCTCACAACATCCTGCTCATGGCACTCACAACAACCAAGAGCTCATGGCACTCACAACATCCTGGAGCTCATGGCACTCACAACATCCTGGAGCTCATGGCACTCACAACATCCTGGAGCTCATGGCACTCACAACATCCTGGAGCTCATGGCACTCACAACATCCTGGAGCTCATGGCACTCACAACATCCTGGAGCTCATGGCACTCACAACATCCTGGAGCTCATGGCACTCACAACATCCTGGAGATCGTGGCACTCATGGCACTCACAACATCCTGGAGCTCATGGCACTCACAACATCCTGGAGCTCATGGCACTCACAACATCCTGGAGCTCATGGCACTCACAACATCCTGGAGCTCATGGCACTCACAACATCCTGGAGCTCATGGCACTCACAACATCCTGGAGCTCATGGCACTAACAACATCCTGGAGCTCATGGCACTCACAACATCCTGGAGTTCATGGCACTCACAACATCCTGGAGCTCATGGCACTCACAACATCCTGGAGCTCATGGCACTCACAACATCCTGGAGCTCATGGCACTCACAACATCCTGGAGCTCATGGCACTCACAACATCCTGGAGCTCATGGCACTCACAACATCCTGGAGCTCATGGCACTCACAACATCCTGGAGCTCATGGCACTCACAACATCCTGGAGCTCATGGCACTCACAACATCCTGGAGCTCATGGCACTCACAACATCCTGGAGCTCATGGCACTCACAACATCCTGGAGCTCATGGCACTCACAACATCCTGGAGCTCATGGCACTCACAACATCCTGGAGCTCATGGCACTCACAACATCCTGGAGCTCATGGCACTCACAACATCCTGGAGCTCATGGCACTCACAACATCCTGGAGCTCATGGCACTCACAACATCCTGGAGCTCATGGCACTCACAACATCCTGGAGCTCATGGCACTCACAACATCCTGGAGCTCATGGCACTCACAACATCCTGGAGCTCATGGCACTCACAACATCCTGGAGCTCATGGCACTCACAACATCCTGGAGCTCATGGCACTCACAACATCCTGGAGCTCATGGCACTCACAACATCCTGGAGCTCATGGCACTCACAACATCCTGGAGTTCATGGCACTCACAACATCCTGGTGCTCATGGCACTCACAACATCATGGAGCTCATGGCACTCACAACATCCTGGAGCTCATGGCACTCACAACATCCTGGAGCTCATGGCACTCACAACATCCTGGAGCTCATGGCACTCACAACATCCTGGAGCTCATGGCACTCACAACATCCTGGAGCTCATGGCACTCACAACATCCAGGAGATCATTGCACTCACAACATCCTGGAGCTCATGGCACTCACAACATCCTGGAGCTCATGGCACTCACAACATCCTGGAGCTCATGGCACTCACAACATCCTGGAGCTCATGGCACTCACAACATCCTGGAGCTCATGGCACTCACAACATCCTGGAGCTCATGGCACTCACAACATCCTGGAGCTCATGGCACTCACAACATCCTGGAGCTCATGGCACTCACAACATCCTGGAGCTCATGGCACTCACAACATCCTGGAGCTCATGGCACTCACAACATCCTGGAGCTCATGGCACTCACAACATCATGGCACTCACAACATCCCGGAGCTCATTGAACTCACAACATCCTGGAGCTCATGGCACTCACAACATCCTGGAGCTCATGGCACTCACAACATCCTGGAGCTCATGGCACTCACAACATCCTGGAGCTCATGGCACTCACAACATCCTGGAGCTCATGGCACTCACAACATCCTGGAGCTCATGGCACTCACAACATCCTGGAGCTCATGGCACTCACAACATCCTGGAGCTCATGGCACTCACAACATCCTGGAGCTCATGGCACTCACAACATCCTGGAGCTCATGGCACTCACAACATCCTGGAGCTCATGGCACTCACAACATCCTGGAGCTCATGGCACTCACAACATCCTGGAGCTCATGGCACTCACAACATCCTGGAGCTCATGGCACTCACAACATCCTGGAGCTCATGGCACTCACAACATCCTGGAGCTCATCCTGGGCTCATGGCACTCACAACATCCTGGAGCTCATGGCACTCACAACATCCTGGAGCTCATGGCACTCACAACATCCTGGAGCTCATGGCACTCACAACATCCTGGAGCTCATGGCACTCACAACATCCTGGAGCTCATGGCACTCACAACATCCTGGAGCTCATGGCACTCACAACATCCTGGAGCTCATGGCACTCACAACATCCTGGAGCTCATGGCACTCACAACATCCTGGAGCTCATGGCACTCACAACATCCTGGACATCTCACAACATGGAGCTCATGGCACTCACAACATCCTGGAGCTCATGGCACTCACAACATCCTGGAGCTCATGGCACTCACAACATCCTGGAGCTCATGGCACTCACAACATCCTGGAGCTCATGGCACTCACAACATCCTGGAGCTCATGGCACTCACAACATCCTGGAGCTCATGGCACTCACAACATCCTGGAGCTCATGGCACTCACAACATCCTGGAGCTCATGGCACTCACAACATCCTGGAGCTCATGGCACTCACAACATCCTGGAGCTCATGGCACTCACAACATCCTGGAGCTCATGGCACTCACAACATCCTGGAGCTCATGGCACTCGCAACATCCTGGAGCTCATGGCACTCACAACATCCTGGATCTCATGGCACTCACAACATCCTGGAGCTCATGGCACTCACAACATCCTGGAGCTCATGGCACTCACAACATCCTGGAGCTCATGGCACTCACAACATCCTGGAGCTCATGGCACTCACAACATCCTGGAGCTCATGGCACTCACAACATCCTGGAGCTCATGGCTCTCAACATCCTGGAGCACTCACAACATCCTGGAGCTCATGGTACTCACAACATCCTGGAGCTCATGGCACTCACAACATCCTGGAGCTCATGGCACTCACAACATCCTGGAGCTCATGGCACTCACAACATCCTGGAGCTCATGGCACTCACAACATCCTGGAGCTCATGGCACTCACAACATCCTGGAGCTCATGGCACTCACAACATCCTGGAGCTCATGGCACTCACAACATCCTGGAGATCAATGCCATTCACAACATCCTGGAGCTCATGGCACTCACAACATCCTGGAGCTTATGCTACTCACAACATCCTGGAGCTCATGGCACTCACAACATCCTGGAGCTCATGGCACTCACAACATCCTGGAGCTCATGGCACTCACAACATCCTGGAGCTCATGGCACTCACAACATCCTGGAGCTCATGGCACTCACAACATCCTGGAGCTCATGGCACTCACAACATCCTGGAGCTCATGGCACTCACAACATCCTGGAGCTCATGGCACTCACAACATCCTGGAGCTCATGGCACTCACAACATCCTGGATCTCATGGCACTCACAACATCCTGGAGCTCATGGCACTCACAACATCCTGGAGCTCATGGCACTCACAACATCCTGGAGCTCATGGCACTCACAACATCCTGGAGCTCATGGCACTCACAACATCCTGGAGCTCATGGCACTCACAACATCCTGGAGCTCATGGCACTCACAACATCCTGGAGCACTCATGGCACTCACAACATCCTGGAGCTCATGGCACTCACAACATCCTGGAGCTCATGGCACTCACAACATCCTGGAGCTCATGGCACTCACAACATCCTGGAGCTCATGGCACTCACAACATCCTGGAGCTCATGGCACTCACAACATCCTGGAGCTCATGGCACTCACAACATCCTGGAGCTCATGGCACTCACAACATCCTGGAGCTCATGGCACTCACAACATCCTGGAGCTCATGGCACTCACAACATCCTGGAGCTCATGGCACTCACAACATCCTGGAGCTCATGGCACTCACAACATCCTGGAGCTCATGGCACTCACAACATCCTGGAGCTCATGGCACTCACAACATCCTGGAGCTCATGGCACTCACAACATCCTGGAGCTCATGGCACTCACAACATCCTGGAGCTCATGGCACTCACAACATCCTGGAGCTCATGGCACTCACAACATCCTGGAGCTCATGGCACTCACAACATCCTGGAGCTCATGGCACTCACAACATCCTGGAGCTCATGGCACTCACAACATCCTGGAGCACATGGCACTCACAACATCCTGGAGCTCATGGCACTCACAACATCCTGGAGCTCATGGCACTCACAACATCCTGGAGCTCATGGCACTCACAACATCCTGGAGCTCATGGCACTCACAACATCCTGGAGCTCATGGCACTCACAACATCCTGGAGCTCATGGCACTCACAACATCCTGGAGCTCATGGCACTCACAACATCCTGGAGCTCATGGCACTCACAACATCCTGGAGCTCATGGCACTCACAACATCCTGGAGCTCAAGGCACTCACAACATCCTGGAGCTCATGGCACTCACAACATCCTGGAACTCATGGTGCTCACAACATCCTGGAGCTCATGGCACTCACAACATCCTGGAGCTCATGGCACTCACAACGTCATGGAGCTCATGGCACTCACAACATCCTGGAGCTCATGGCACTCACAACATCCTGGAGCTCACGGCACTCACAACATCCTGGAGCTCATGGCACTCACAACATCCTGGAGCTCATGGCACTCACAACATCCTGGAGCTCATGGCACTCACAACATCCTGGAGCTCATGGCACTCACAACATCCTGGAGCACATGGCACTCACAACATCCTGGAGCACATGGCACTCACAGCATCGTGGAGCTCATGGCACTCACAACATCCTGGAGCTCATGGCACTCACAACATCCTGGAGCTCATGGCACTCACTCATGGCACTCATCCTGGATGCTCATGGCACTCACAACATCCTGGAGCTCATGGCACGCACAACATCCTGGAGCTCATGGCACTCACAACATCCTGGAGCTCATGGCACTCACAACATCCTGGAGCTCATGGCACTCACAACATCCTGGAGCTCATGGCACTCACAACATCCTGGAGCTCATGGCACTCACAACATCCTGGAGCTCATGGCACTCATGGAGCTCATGGCACTCACAACATCCTGGAGCTCATGGCACTCACAACATCCTGGAGCTCATGGCACTCACAACATCCTGGAGCTCATGGCACTCACAACATCCTGGAGCTCATGGCACTCACAACATCCTGGAGCTCATGGCACTCACAACATCCTGGAGCTCATGGCACTCACAACATCCTGGAGCTCATGGCACTCACAACATCCTGGAGCTCATGGCACTCACAACATCCTGGAGCTCATGGCACTCACAACATCCTGGAGCTCATGGCACTCACAACATCCTGGAGCTCATGGCACTCACAACATCCTGGAGCTCATGGCACTCACAACATCCTGGAGCTCATGGCACTCACAACATCCTTTAGCTCATGGCACTCACAACATCCTGAAGCTCATGGCACTCACAACATCCTGGACAACATCCTGGAGCTCATGGCTCATGGCACTCACAACATCCTGGAGCTCATGGCACTCACAACATCCTGGAGCTCATGGCACTCACAACATCCTGGAGCTCATGGCACTCACAACATCCTGGAGC
>NW_027199726.1:0-28686 GCF_038502225.1 Cherax quadricarinatus | reverse complement strand
GAAATATACACATGCATATATATATGTATATACATATATATATACATGTATATATATATATATATATATATATATATATATATATATATATATATATATCTATATATATATATGGGTAATTCACATTATCTTTTCAAACATCCATATGCATTATATGTCCAAACTGCTTATGTTAGGTTAGGTAATGTTAGTCAGGAAACAGGACAAGTGTTTCCACATGCGGGTCTTCGTCAGATGACCCGTCGGTGGAGCTTTTGGTCATATGACCGACGCCTTCCGCTGGTTTACCGGTCCACACGTTTTAAAATAATGGTCAGTTTTAACCATTTTTTGTTTTCAAACTGCTTTTTTAACTCGCTGAACATAATCAAAACATGTTTTAAACAAATACTGATGATGCTACTGGACTCTGCAGTGTCACTCTTATACAATACACATAAGTTAGTTTCAGTGGTAGAGGAACATAACTAGTGCAGTGCAGGTAACTAATTTTCTTATTAATAAATACTTAAGACTAATATTAGTTCAAGTTTTAAAACCCTTGTTTAAAATGACGAGCAACAGAAGAGCATAAAATGGTAACTGGAACAAGAAAAGAGAATGTTTAACTATGGAAAGGTTCTTTCCTTTATCTAACAGACAACCATCAGACATTTTAAGGCCAGTTATTTAAAGCATCACCATGAATGTAACCATACGAAAATTGCATCTTCATTTTTTCCAGAATCAGAAATGTGAGACTATACGATAAAACTTTTGAAATCTAATTTAGTCACTCACCGAAACAGCATATTTTCCCTCAGTAAGCAAGGTGATTTAGGCATGGAGAATTTGTAAATAAAATATTAGTGATGTTACTGCAATTCTCGCTCCAGAGAACTCAAAACTTAAACAGGCTATAGACCAAATTCCTATCTCCCGCCGCACTACAGAGAGACGCATTTCTGAAATTAGTTCTGCAATCGTATGTTCACTGCAGAGTGACCTGAAAAGCTTCGTTGTTTTCAGCTTAGCATTGGATAACTCTACGGACATTTAAGATATCCCTCAGCTACCTATATTTCTTAGCTATGTCATGAACGATGGGAAAGTAAAAAGAATTCTTAGACCTGATAAGCTTAAAGGAAACCACAAAAGGTATTGGCATCAAAAATGCACTTAACAAAGCTTTATTAAATGTTCAGCTATGGTAGGTTAACATATTGGCCTAGTTTGACAATTGACACGATATCAACTATCCAGACTTTGCCTTTATCCACTATATCATCCACCCAAAGTATTTAGTAAGTAAACACTTCAAGTTCAGTAATATCAAAGACATTGTGAATTTCACATGGACAAGTAAAAAAAAACACACCGTAAATTTAGAAATTGTATTGAGGAGCTGGAGCTTGAAGAAAAGTCATTGTATTGTAAGATGGATATCAACTACCAATCTTTTGATTAAGTTTGTTGCTCTTATTGAACCAATCATTCCTTTCGTAAAAGAAAAGAAAAATAAATACGTAAAGTAAAAGGACACAAGTGCAACTAATGTGACATTTATTGTGGCAACGTTTCGCTCTCCAGGAGCTTTATCAAGCCATTACCGTAATGGCTTGATAAAGCTCCTGGAGAGCGAAACGTTGCCACAATAAATGTCACATTAGTTGCACTTGTGTCCTTTTACTTTACATATTGTCGGTAATTCTACCAACTTTATTACAAAAATAAATACCCATAACTAGAAGATCACGAATGGGTACAGGATCGTTCCTACAAGGAAGCAACAAAGTTATTACAGAACTTACCCAATCAGTTTTAAGTTTTCAGAATAAAATAGTTTTTTCAAAGAGATCTGACTATAAAGAAATGTGACCACTTTCCCACCTTTATGAACAACTGCTTTTCCTGATGTTGAATTTAAAGGCAGTAAATGTAAACAATACAACGGAAACTCTGAAATAGTTTATATTGATTTTGATTCCTTTGATGGTTGATGTCCTGTTGTTGCACCTTTTGCCTCAGATGTTGCTTAAATAGAAACAAAGCTTATTGAGCTGCAGGAAGATATGGGTTTGAAGCTAGTACATAAAAGCTCATCCCTAACTGACTTTCGGAAACAAATCCCGGAAGTAAAGTATCCCAGTCTTCAGAAAAATGGCTTCCGACTACTCTTTTTGTGGACAACTTACTGCTGTGAATCTCTCTTCCCTGTAATGAAATTTATCAAGTCAAAACATAGTGTTATCCTCGCTAACAGTCATCTCACTGAGCGTCTTAGACAAACTTTGACATCCTACCGCTGTATAGCCCTTGTGGCTTAGCGCTTCTTTTTGATTATAATAATAATAATTTGACATCCTACCAGCCAGATTTTAAAATATTAACTGCAAAAATAGACTCAATCAAAATCTTCAACAAGCAGAGATTAAACATATTCTGCTTTGGTGAGTAGGAATACTGTATAGTTGCGCTTTTTATTATAAAAAACAATTTTAAAATGAGTTTGGGGAGGTGAGAAGGTGAGCATCGGAGGAAGAGTGCAGTGACCCACTGTTGCTAGTCTCGCCTGTCTCCAAGGTTTAACTAAAGCAGTAAGTGTAATCTGTTTTAGATGTGTGTGAAATGTTAATTCAGGATTGCACATGTGAAATTCACCCATATATTATTATTATTAAAGATTCGCCGGTATTCTCCCGGCCCGGGCCTTTTCCAAGTGGTGGCCCGGCCTTGGCTCCCTCTTTAGGGAGTGTCTGAGACCTAAGTCTCCCATGGGAGGAGGCACAAATACCTGCTCATCTTGGGGACCAATTGTTCCCAGGCCTAGCTACAAGCTAGGCCTCTCTGGTCTGCCATCCCCGCCCCAAGGGGGCTAATGGGAATGACAGTCTTGTAAGCTACAAGCTCGGCTCAGGCACCTACCCTACCCTAGAAGGGTTTGGCATGGTATCGATCTCACCCACATAATTTCTCACTCACATTATATAAATATAAAAATTACTGAAACGTAAATAAAAGCCAACTATACTAATATATCCTTACTAATCTATATGAGATTATCATAGAGATGTATTTTTTATATATATATTTTATTTAAACAGTACATGAAATAATAAATAAAACATAAAATGACACGGCAACTAATATCTATATATAATACATAGATAGGTAGGGGAAACCTTATCCAACTTTGACAATATGAACAAAAACTAGTACTTAACAACCGATCAAAAATAAAACTAAAATCACCTGCAATAACGACAGTATACGTATACACTGATCTTCAAACATGAAAGAGGAAAAGCAGTTTCCAACTAAGCGGACTTGAGAATAATGAAATACAAAACTAAAATACCCATCAAACTCCAAACAAGCGAAACTATGTCTACTGTCAAGTGACTAAACAAATCAATACCTCATTAATTAAACATTAGATAATGATGTAATTATTGAGCTCGTTAAGACGTGTTACGACCAATAATAATAGCTGAATTTGTTATTTATACATCATATATATATGGGGTTCATTAATCAATTCCAAATGTACTGTGACCTTAAAACGTAATGGATACAATATTATATAGCGAAAGTACATTTTTTCGATGAAGATTTAAACGTCACGGTCTGGCACATGAAAACAATACTATGAATCCAATGGTAATAAACCCAATCTACGTAATATTCTATTTTACCTATGTTACACTTTCTCATACCCAAACACAATCTTACTTATTACGCTCACAACAAACCACACATGCAAAACACGTACGAGAGACCAGTCCTTTTACGTTTTCATGCCGTACAAATGCCATAAATCCGCAACACGGAAACTACGATATGTATAAGGAAAACTACGCTCCCAACGATTCCCATACAACAACTGATTCCTACACTTTGTTCGATACATAACCGCTATAATACCGTGTACCCTCGCAATCGTTCCCGCTGTCCGGAGCACCCAAGATGTATGAATAAAATTTGATACTAACACCTCCAGTGCCCTTGCGACATCATCCGGGACCCCCCCCCTCCCACGTCTAAACTAAGGACATGTAAAGGAGACAACCCCCTCCGGGACCCCTCCCACGTCTAAACTAAGGACATGTAAAGGAGACAACCCCCTCCGGGACCCCCCCCACGTCTAAACTAAGGACATGTAAAGGAGACAACCCCCTCCGGGACCCCCCCCACGTCTAAACTAAGGACATGTAAAGGAGACAACCCCCTCCGGGACCCCCCCCACGTCTAAACTAAGGACATGTAAAGGAGACAACCCCTTCCGGGACCCCTCCCACGTCTAAACTAAGGACATGTAAAGGAGACAACCCCCTCCGGGACCCCCCCCACGTCTAAACTAAGGACATGTAAAGGAGACAACCCCCTCCGGGACCCCTCCCACGTCTAAACTAAGGACATGTAAAGGAGACAACCCCCTCCGGGACCCCCCCCACGTCTAAACTAAGGACATGTAAAGGAGACAACCCCCTCCGGGACCCCTCCCACGTCTAAACTAAGGACATGTAAAGGAGACAACCCCCCCCACCCACCCACCTAATAAATCTACCGAGCCAACAGCACACGGCTTCTAACTGCTCGCAAAAATAAATTGCATGAAAAACAGTTTCTTCAATCCCACAATCGCTACAGGATGGAATATCGCGTAACTCTCGTGCACACAAAACAGACCCAGACAGCAAGATGTTATAAAAGGATTTATATACCGTTTCACGAACTACGGGTCGCAACGGAAGATCCACCAGACGGCTCCTAATATCAGCCCAAGCCCAAGCGTACAACGGAAACTGACTACAGACCGGTGCCACGTCAGCTTCCATATTCGCCCGAACTAAAATACGCAGTTTACAAGCCCGCGGATTTGAAACCACTGTAAGCACGCACAACATATCCACGCATATATGGCGATCACGCCCCTTAACACACTCGCACAGGTATTGATGCGTCTCACGAACTGGATTACCTGCCACTCGCGGGTATTGCACATATGTGTGCTTGACAAAAAGAGCAAGCATTGATGCACGAAAATCTAATAATCCCAAACCCCCCTTGCGAACACTTAAGCTAAGGACACTGCGTCGTAACCAGCAACAACAACTTCCCCAGATAAACCGAAAAGCACACACCAATAAACGTGTCTCATCTCTTGGACACAACAAGGATACACGCACTACATGCCACACTTTAGTATATAGGATGGAATTAGTAACTATCACCCGCTGATTGAGAGTTAACCCATGTAACCTCAGCATACCTACACGCCAGATATCGTTATCAACCATCATCTTGGAATTGAGCGTACGTCCTTCAGTTTTACTAGCCGCATGAATTATCCCGCATATTTTCAAAGATTCACACGCAACCCATGGACTCTCCATGGAGAATGGACCTCGTTGCCACGGCCCTAAAAGTAAGAGTCCAGACTTATCCTTATTACATATCATACCCGTTGCCCTGTTAAAAGTGGTCACAATACGATCTACGGCAGACAAACTACCGGCATCTGTAAGTATGAGCATTGTATCATCAACATAGCCAACAATAAGGATAGGCCTACCGCACTGCCCATTACATGGATTCTTCTCACACCCGGCTGCCAGTGCCCTATATAATGGCGCTTGATAAATAGCAAATAAAATTTGTGATAACGGGCACCCCTGGCAAATCCCATGATGCAAATATACAGACGTACCTAACGTCCCGTTTATCTGGACGTGCAAACTCGCGTCAGTATACAAAGACAGAACCCATTTAACAATCGTTTGTGCGAAACCCAGCTGCTCCATTATCATTTTCAACACAAGATGATCAACGTTAACAAATGCAGCCTTCCAGTCTAACGCCAAAATCCCTCCTCCCCTACCCATTTCACTTTGGTGGTCGTGAACAAAATCACCAAGTACCTTTTGGCCTAAATACAGCGATCGTCCCGGGATACCAGCTTGACCTGGATGTAAAACCTTCTCTAAGATGGGTTTAAGGCGATTGCACAAAATTTTTGCATATAATTTATAGTCAGTGTTTAACAGGGTAATCGCCCTGTAATCATGTATATCAGTACATTCGTTTTTTTGGGGGGAACAAGGACCACAATACCTTCTCGCTGAGACCTACTTAAACAACCCCGATTTTTCATACTATTTAATAACCTAACAAGAAACTCACGTAACTCGCCCCAGAATTTTAAATAAAATCCACATGGCAACCCGTCTGACCCCGGCGATTTTCCTTTTTTCATGTCCTGCAAAGCTGTATGTATTTCGTCAGCACTAACAGGCCCCATAGCATATTGTTGTTCATCCTCTATTAATTTACGAGTCACCCACGATTAGACGACATCCATGGCAACAGTACAATCTGGACTACCACTAAATGTATCACGGTAAACTATGTCAGCATAAAGACTCATACGATCGGTATCCATTATCGTCCTACCCGACGGGAAGGACTCAACCCCGTCCTGCACCGTGAAACCGATGATGCTGACTTCGTTCACGTAAAACATACGCAGATGGTCGGTCTCCCCAAAGGACTTCATCAATTCCCGCCACAATTTGCACCCCCTGAAATAACTGATTTTGTGAATCCGATATTTCCGCTTTCAGGGCGGTGATGGTGGTTACCAGATATGCTGCACGTGGCTCATAACACGCACGTAATTGATGCCTTAAGTAATTTAACCTTCCATACCGTAATTGCATCACCTCTTTATTCATCGCCCAAAAAAGGGATTTAATACAGCGTTTACCCCTTACATCCCACCACTCTAGAATATCTACGACACCCATCCAATTATTCCATAATTGAGACCACATCCGACGAAATAAATCATGAATTTCATCCCCTTTCAAAAGACTAACATTTAATTTCCAAAACCGAGGAACGACTTGTGGCAAACCAGCCCAAGTGAGATATACCAATACCGCACGATGATCAGTAAAATGTTCATAACTGGACACACTGTATGTCAATAGCATGTGCTACATAGATCCTAACAAGTCGAGCCGCATAACCCTGTCGGACAAAAGTAAAATCCACCCTACCAACTACATCACCTCCCACATCGCGCAATGCCACCCCTTGCAAAATATCACCAAAAAGTTGAGAATAAAACCTGTAACGCAATTCCAGTCACCTACCACGACGGTTACTGTGGGTAGCGACTGGAAGTGATACACAAGCATCCAGACTGAGAGTCGAAGATCAGAATTAATTTTTTATGAAAGAGCCACAGAATTTGGTTAACACAAGCCTATCTGATGTTATCCTGGCGCCAAATGACTTCGAACAGGCGATAAATGACATGCCTATGCACTCTGCCCCAGGGCCAGACTCATAGAACTCCGTGTTCATCAAGAACTGCAAGAAGCCCCTATCACGAGCCTTTCCCATCCTATGGAGAGGGAGCATGGACACGGGGGTCGTCCCACAGTTATTAAAAACAACAGGCATAGCCCCACTCCACAAAGGGGGCAGTAAAGCAACAACAAAGAACTACAGACTGATAGCACTAACATCCCATATCATAAAAATCTTTGAAAGGGTCCTAAGAAGCAAGATCACCACCCATCTAGAAACCCATCAGTTACACAACCCAGGGCAACATGGGTTTAGAACAGGTCGCTCCTGTCTGTCTCAACTATTGGATCACTACGACAAGGTCCTAGATGCACTAGAAGACAAAAAGAATGCAGATGTAATATATACAGACTTTGCAAAAGCCTTCGACAAGTGTGACTATGGCGTAATAGCGCACAAAATGCGTGCTAAAGGAATAACAGGAAAAGTCGGTCGATGGATCTATTATTTCCTCACTAACAGAACACAGAGAGTAGTAGTCAACAGAGTAAAGTCCGAGGCAGCTATGGTGAAAACCTCTGTTCCACAAGGCACAGTACTCGCTCCCATCTTGTTCCTCATCCTCATATGTGACATAGACAAGGATGTCAGCCACAGCACCGTGTCTTCCTTTGCAGATGACACCCGAATCTGCATGACAATGTCTTCCATTGCAGACACTGCAAGGCTCCAGGCGGACATCAACCAAATCTTTCAGTGGGCTGCAGAAAACAATATGAAGTTCAACAATGAGAAATTTCAGTTACTCAGATATGGTAAACACGAGGAAATTAAATCTTCATCAGAATACAAAACAAATTCTGGCCACAAAATAGAGCGAAACACCAACGTCAAAGACCTGGGAGTGATCATGTCGGAGGATCTCACCTTCAAGGACCGTAACATCGTATCAATCGCATCTGCTAGAAAAATGACAAGATGGATAATGAGAACCTTCAAAACTAGGGAGGCCAAGCCCATGATGACACTCTTCAGGTCACTTGTTCTATCTAGGCTGGAATATTGTTGCACACTAACAGTACCTTTCAAGGCAGGTGAAATTGCTGACCTAGAAAATTTACAGAGAACCTTCATGGCGCGCATAACGGAGATAAAACACCTCAATTACTGGGAGCGCTTGAGGTTCCTAAACCTGTATTCCCTGGAATGCAGGTGGGAGAGATACATGATTATATACACCTGGAAAATCCTAGAGGGACTAGTACCGAACTTGCACACGAAAATCACTCACTACGAAAACAAAAGACTTGGCATACGATGCAACATCCCCCCAATGAAAAGCAGGGGTGTTACTAGCACGTTAAGAGACCATACAATAAGTGTCAGGGGCCCGAGACTGTTCAACTGCCTCCTAGCATACATAAGGGGGATTACCAACAGACCCCTGGAAGTCTTCAAGGTGGCACTGGACAAGCACCTAAAGTCGGTTCCTGATCAGCCGGGCTGTGGCTCGTACGTTGGTTTGCGTGCAGCCAGCAGTAACAGCCTGGTTGATCAGGCTCTGATCCACCAGGAGGCCTGGCCACAGACCGAGCCGCGGGGGCGTTGACCCCCGGAACTCTCTCCAGGTAAACTCCAGGTAAACAAGCATCTCCTGAAAAAACTGATTTTTTGTACTCGCATCCCTCGCCACAGGTCCATAAACGTTAATGAATCCGACGCTCATCGTACCCCACCACCCGTCAACGTGCACTAAGCGACAGTCAGACCCAATTTCCCAATGATGTAACCGAAAAGGACTGTTCTCTCGTATCAACACTTCCACACCACCTTTTAACCACGGACTATTCACACTGTACACAACATAACCTCGTATCCTCAATTCACCCACATCCCGATAATTGTGCTCTTGCAGAAACACAACATCAGGCTTAAAATGACATAAACACTTCTCAAAATCATCTTTCCTTTGCGTCGCCCGTAAACCATTGACATTTATAGTTAAACACTGGAATACTGCTGGCTTTCATCCCTCACATTCACTCATAATACATTGAGACACTGAGCGACATCACTGTCTGTGCCACAAACATCGCCAGGTGGGAGACTCGCGACCCTGGCATTATCTTCAAAGCCATTAGCAGCAATTGCGGCCCACAACTTTTTCCCAGGTTGTCCAGGTGTCAGTTCGTCATTACTATTTGAATTCCCTGCTGCCCGCTTACGGGAGCTCTTGTCGACAATGGTGCGTGCAGGTGCGGTCATGTGTGCATGGACGTCCACGCTAGTAATTACCACCGTGGGTCTGTCGGGAGTAGCAATCGTTGACACTGGGTTACCAATCCTATTATCGGACGCCACTGGGGTGGATGGTGGAGCCAGACACTCCTCCACCGCACCATATAATTCCGGAAATGATACAGGGAGGTCTAGCTCGACCTCACGAGATGGAACAACATCAGTTGACGTCGCTGCAACACTGTCGTCAGCAACGCTCGTTTCCATACAGGGCAATGTTACACACGGCAAATCAGGTGTAGTGACAGGTATATCGAGTGAAGGCTGTTGAGACGTTGGTGTCAGACGGATGCCCTCGCCTACCATCGACTCAGGTGTTGTGTAGGAGCGTCTGACAGCACACGTTGCTCACCTTGTTGACAGGAAAGCCGACGATCACATTGATATGCAATGTGTCCATACGCATCACATAACCGACACATCTTCCTTTGCCCCGGGTAATACACATATACCTGAGTACAGTAGACATCGAGGAGAACAAAAGACGGGATGGGCATTTTGATGGACATTTTTACTGAAAACGACCCGTCAGGTTTACCTTCAAATGGGCCATGGCTCCATACACCTGCATAAGTCTGGTGAATCATCCCAAATTTGGTGAAGGTTTTACGGATTGCATGCTCATCAGCTTCGAAAGGGACGTTTCGAATCTTGACTCATGTGTAAGCGTGGGACACATCCCGAAGACACACAGCCACAGTTGGGTTCACCTGACAACGTAGATCTTGATAACGTTGAACAACATCCTCATACACTGTAGGAGTCGTAAACTTGACGAAAACCCGGGAAGCACCATTTACTGAAACGCCATAGATGTCATCGTTGTGTCTTGCAGGATTTGGAGTAGGAGGACGTCGACATTATGATCCAACAAAGATCCCTGCAAAAGCTCCACACATACAGTGTTAACTCATCGCCAGCTTCCCTCCATCTTGTGGGGTAATGTTGATTTTCGCCACCAGAGGGTGAGGCGCAGAGCACAAAACCGCTCAAAACGGTACCTGTGAGGCAACTGAGGAGCGTCTGCGCAGAGGTCCACTCGGCCCGAGAGCAAAGAGGACAATAGAGATGTATTTAGTGTGAATCAAATAGGATTTATATGATAGTTTGGTGCTAACACCCTAGACCTCCCCTCGATATCTGTGATTCCCCACAATTCGCACCTACTCTCACCCAATTGACTATAAACATAGAAATACGCAATAAAACTATTACCTAACGAATCTTAACTAGTCATAAGTTTGCCTGTGATGCTCCAATATAGGAGCGCCAGTAGAAACTATTTATTGTACCAAAACAAAGCCATTCACATTGCTAAATTTTCGAACTGTAATGCAGTTACTTAGCCTTAATGCCAATATGCTCCTTAATCTGTACCATTATAGTTTTTTTAATTAATCTTGGACTGCCCGAAATTCCCAGTCATGCTAGTTGTGATAGTGGCCCTCTCAATTCAATTCAATTCAATTCAAAGTTTATTCTCTATAAGGATTACAATGCTGAGTTTACAGAAATTTGGTTATTGTTTGGTTTACATGTAGTAAAATTGTGATTACAGAGTGTACCACTAGAACGCTTAGCATGGCTAGGCATTTTGGGCATACTTAGTTTTATTCTTAATTGTAAAATATTACAAATTATGAGGTAAGTTGGTATTATGGCTAAGTGACTAAATACTAGTTTGTGAGTTTAGCAATGTGAATGCTTTTGTTTTGGCACAGTACATAGTTTCAGTATTGGAGTATCACAGGATTCATTATTTTAAGACTGAGATTAATATTTCTGTTTATGGTCAAATGAGTGAGTGAATGTAAGTGTGAACCACCAGGTGGTATTCGTGTAGTTAGTTGACGGGGTGTATCAGGGAGATAAGATGTTTTCTAATGGTAGTTTTGAAGGTGATGAATGTGTCTGCAGTTCTAGAGTTCTCAGGTAGGGTATTCCAGATTTTAGGGCCTTTGACATACATTGAATTTTTGTAAAGGTTTAGTCGGACACGGGGAATGTCGTAGAGATGTTTGTGTCTGGTGTTATGCCTGTGGGTTCTGTCACAACTATCAAGAAAGCGTTTTAGGTCAAGGTTGATATTAGAGTTTAAGGCCCTGTAGATGTAGATTGCACAGTAGTAAGTGTGGATGTACTGAACTGGGAGTAAGTTTAGATCTATGAAGAGTGGGGGGGGGGGTGTGTTGCCAGGGATGGGATTTAGTGATTATTCTTACTGCAGCTTTTTGTTGGGTTATTATTGGCTTTAGGTGTGTTGCTGCAGTTGATCCCCAAGCACAAATAGCATAGGTGAGGTATGGATAAATGAGTGGTATAGTGTGAGAAGGGCATTTTGCGGCACGTAGTATCGTATCTTGGAGAGGATCCCAACCGTTTTGGATACTTTTTTGGCTATATGCTGGATATGGGTGCTGAAATTCAGGTTGTTGTCAAGGTATAAGCCTAGGAATTTTCCCCCATTATTTCTGGTAATTAGTGTTGTCAATCTTAATGTTAATTTGTGCATCTCCTGCTCTGCTACCAAACATAATATAGTAGGTTTTGTCAGTGTTAAGCGTAAGTTTATTGGCTGTCATCCAAGTCGATATTTTAATCAGCTCCTCATTCACAATGGTGTTGAGGGTGGCAAGATTAGGGTGAGAGATGACGTAAGTCGTGTCATCAGCAAAGAGAATGGGTTTCAGGTGTTGGGATACGTTTGGAAGGTCATTGATGTATATGAGGAAGAGCAGGGGACCAAGGACACTTCCCTGCGGTACTCCAGTATCAAGTGGCCGTGTTGCTGATGCTGTGTCTTTAATGGTGACGTACTGATACCTATTAGTAATGTAAGATTTGAAATAAGCAAGCGCATGGCCTCTTATACCGTAGTGATCAAGTTTGTGGAGTAGGATGTCGTGGTCTACTGTGTCAAAAGCTTTTCTTAGGTCAATAAAAATTCCTAGTGGATATTCCTTATTTTCCAATGCTGTGTAAAGCAGATCTAGCATTTTTATGATTGCATCATTAGTGCTTTTATTTTTCCTGAATCCAAACTGGCAGGGGTTGAGTATGTTTTGAGCCGTTATAAATGAATACAGTCTCCTGTGCACGAGTTTCTCAAAGATTTTGGATAGCAATGGTAAGTTAGATATTGGCCTATAGTTGTTTAAGTCTGTAGGGTCACCACCTTTATGTATTGGTGTAACCCTTGCCATCTTGAGTAGATTCGGGAAGGTGCTAGTCTCTATTGACTATAAACATAGAAATACGCAATAAAACTTTAATTAGTTTTATATAATATGTAAACCACACAATATCCTATAATATGTAAACTCTACATTGGAATCTTTATAGAGAATAAACTTGATTTGATTTGATTTGAACTATATATAATCTCGTAAATTGTTTTATGCAAGTTACCACTGTCAATGATATTCCCATTTTCTAAATAACATAGAAAACTGTTTCCATATCCTTAAGGAGTAACTAGGTTAGCTTGCAGAACCCTTCGTTTTGATCGCACCATATCCCAGTCCCAGTAACAGCCTTCCAGGAGCCGCTTCCCGGAGGTACTATTGAACTCTTTGCGACCGTGGAGTACCCTCATGTTGTCTAATACAATTATGTCACCTGTTGAAGAAGAAAAATCACAATAATATGGCTGGAACAATTGACAACTAACATACAAATTGATGATGAAATGAGAAGACTTGCTTTAATGTTGTCCCCCAAGATGCGACCCCTCACCAGTCGACTAACACACATGTACCTACTTACTGCTCGGTGAATAGGGATAGCAGGTGTTAGGAAACATACTCAAAGTTTCCACCACTGTCGCAGATTGAACCATGGACACTCAGTGTTTGAGGCGAAAGAGTTGCCTACCGAGCCACGGGTTGCTCGCCAGGCAACGCACCTAACGCTGTGTAGCACAAATACATTTGGTGCAAAGTAAGATTTAATTACTAAGATATTTCGCTGTGGATAGAACGTTAGTAAGTTCATTCATATCTACCCAGAGTGGAACATGGATCTGCTTTGCACTCTGTCTTGTCAGCAATGCCTGTTATTCTTCAGGTCATCCTGTCAACAGTCATAAACCGTCTTCATCAGGTATTTCTATATCACATCCTCACCATAAACATAATCATCTACCCAGTGCAAAACGTGGATAACATCTCAAAAATTTACGTAGATTACAGCATCAATGTGTATATGGTTATAATCGTAATGATATATATATACATGTCTGCATAAATAATTCAATACTATTGCAACCAGATATAAACATATAAATAACATTACCACTGTAACTTGTTTAGGTATGAGAACTTTGAGGTCCAGTCTCTGAACTCATTATGTGCCTCTGTAATCTTCTGACAACCACCCACAGGATAGGTGGCGTGCTTAATAAAGGTACTAAACTAAAACTAAACTGTAGTGCAAGGGCTTTGTCAAGCATAATCTTGGAAAAAGATTCGCTGCCTGGATGAGGTAGAGTGCGGTCGTGCTTTGCACCCCACTACTGCTTTCCCAGACGAGCTACTCAGACAACAATATGGCACTAGGTGTGCGCCGGAGAATGAATACTGTGGGCATTGAATTCATTAGTGGAGCTTTAACGCATACATCAGTCGATGTGTTATTGCCCAAAAGTATAAGAGAGACATACAGCATCAGAGACTAGGATTGGTATGGAATGGCACTGAATGGTGTTTATAGAATATTCGTGAAAGTGCTAACTGCTCAAGTGTACGAGGAGGAGATATGCAGCTCGTTTGGACAGGATATATTTATCTCAGAGGGTTTTGGTAGACTCTTTTAAGACTATTGAGATGGTGTCTTCCGATCATAGGGCGGTAATAGTGGAGGTGGGGTGGGATGCTTTGGCTCGCAGGCAGGGAAGCTATTGGAAACTGAATACGATTGTTTTGGGGGATGGGGAGGGAGTGGCAGGTTTTGCAGTATTTTGGGAACAGCTCTGTGCAGAGAGAAGGACTGAGGAGGATGTGGCTGGATGGTGGGATAGTGTGGCTAAAGTAAGAATATGTCAATTTTATGTGAGGGAGGGCAAATGCATTAATCAATTGCGGTATGGTTTGTCAAATAATTTAGAATCTAGATTACGGGATTGTTACGCAGGGGAGGGGCGGTGGCGTGGGTGTACCCCATGGAGGAAATACAAATGTTGAAGGACAGGATAAAGGATTTGCAAGAAGAGCGTTTTGCAGTGGTACGAGTACAAGCGGGGCTGGGCGAATTACTCTGGGGCAACAAGCCATCGGCTTGCGTGCTGCGAGGACAGAAGTTACGACAGCTAACAGCTACAATACCGGGATTGCAAGTCATTTCTTTGGTGGGGGGTTTTCGAGAGGGTCAGGTATTACAGGAAACAATGGGGATGAGTGCGTATGCAGATAGATGGTTTGAGGAGTACGGGAAAAGTAGTGGGGTGGATGGCGAGGTTCTTGTGCAGATATGTGAGTATGTGCTGTGCAAACTGGGGAGGAGTGATCCGGAGGCACTGGGTGGGGTCATTGAGGAGGAGGAAATATGGAAAGCCCTTATGGACATGAGAAAGGGAAAGGCACCCGGGATAGATGGTTTACCAAGCGAATTTTATGTACAACATTGGGGTCTGCTAAGGGGTTTCCTAGTAAGGTTAATGAATGCCATGAAAGACGGAGGTAAGATGGGAAAATCGCAGGCAACGGCGGTGGTGGTGCTCGTGAAAAGCAGAGTACCCTTCAGAATTACCGAGCCATTTCGTTGCTATGTGCTGATTATAAGCTGTTTGCGAAAATTCTTGGGAATAGGCTTAAATGTGTTGTGGGGAGGGTGGTGTTTGAGTCTCAGTTTGGGTTGCCGGATAGGTCAATGGTTCAGGGCCATGGGATCATAAAGGGGTTCCTGGAGGACATGAAAGGGGGCAGAGGGGCGTTGTTGGCATTGGATTGGCAAGGGGCTTATGACAGGGTGGAAAGAGGGGCTTTGAGGGATATTCTCCTCAGACAGGGGTTTGGCGATGAAGGTAAATCTGGAGAAGTCAATGATAATGGGGGTGGGAGAATGGGGATGTGATGTCGTGCAGCATCGGACTGGGAGTCTAAAAATCTGTGGTGTCATATATGAGGCTGACCTGAGTGCTGCAAGGGTCAATAATTCAAATAGGATGGTGGAACAGGTGCAGCGATGTTTGGGAATGCTGTGACCTCACCATTTATCCCTTAGGCAATGCGCGATTGTTATCAATGTATTACTATATAGTAAAGTCTGGTATGTATCGGCAGTGCTGCCGTTGACAGGAACGGCGATCACGAGTATTCTTAGAATGGTGTTCAAATTTTTGTGGGGTTCAGGGAGCAACTGGTTGCGAAGGGAGATAGTGACATTGCCGGTATGTAAGGGAGGGTTGGCTTTGTTAGACTTGAGAAAGTGCCTGAAATGTGTGTTCATTAAGAGGGAAGTGATGCGTGCAGGTGGATGGAGGGGGGCGGGAGCTAGATAAGGTACATGATCCCGTACGGAAATGGTATGGGAAGCGGAAATGAAGGAATGTGAAAAAGTGTTACATGCTTTAGTGTTAGCCAGAGAACCGGGAAAAGTAAAGATGGGAACTTTTTGTAAATTGTAGTGGTGCCGGTTGAAGGGATCTACCCCATGTATGCATGGGATGTAATATGGCAAAGATTTAGTAAATTAAGGATACGACCTAGGTCCCGTGAGGTTATGTATCGTTTCCTACATGATATATTGCCAATGTGAGCGATGCTCCGAGATAGGAGGGTCATCGAGGGTAGGGGGTGTAGCAGATGCAGTGGGGAAGAGACTGTGTATCATGTTGTCTATTTTTGTGAAGGTTTGGAGTGCATCAGGGTATGGATGAGTAAGGTACTGGCAAGGGTGGGGGGTCAAGGTGTGTCGGTATTGAGAGCGTTGAGTCTTGATATGAGTGGGGTGGATGAGGGTGTGACAAGGGGTTTAGTATACATAATCGTGGACTACATATATGGTTTGTGGGGTATGAGGGGGAAGGAGGGCGGGGAAGTGCTGAGAAGGATTTTGGCGGCGACGTTTTATCAAACTTTGTGTCGCAATTGAGACATATATGGGAAAAGATGGGGTGAGGTTTTTTCCGAAGGTTATAGAGAACTAACAATAGGGAATTTAAGGGCGTTATAATGGGTTTTTAAAAGCCAGGGTGAGTAAGTTGGTAAAAAGGGGAGGGGAGTCAGGGGTATTCAATGTGCTGACTTCCTCGGGTGTGAAGTGATGGGTGGATGGGTGTGGAACTGGATGTAATGGTGTGAAAGATCTATTTTGTTTAGTTCCTTTGTTGGGGAAGGTATAAATGAAAGTTTAAATATATAACATTTATAAATATATACCATATAAAATATGTAACGTGAATTTTTCTTTGTAGCGAATGATGTCCCGCTTGTACTGTTCTTCAAGTGAATTTTAACTTGAGAGGGTTTTCCTTTCACTATGTTCCTTGAAACATTGAGGTTTTGAAATTTTTGTAACGTGTTCCTGTATCTTTTTTTTGAAGTAATTACCTATAATGTAATCATGTCTAAATAAGGAGTAGTACCCTAAATTAATATTCATTGTTTAGTTGTTTGTATGTAATACTAGTTAGGCACGTGCTAGAAGGCACAGCGAAAGTATAGTCTCGTGGAATGTGTGTTAAGTTTTGGTATGTTTGTATGTGGCGTGTTAGATGTTGTAAGGAGTTTGATATGGTGTTGTTATCTTACTAAAATCAAGATGAAACATTTGGATAATCTTATTCATATCCTAGTATTTTAACAATAATGTAGCATGTGGTGTATTTTCTTGCTTTTTAAAGCGTGAACCTCACTTTATGCAATGTTGTTATCAGAGCTCGAATTTCATGGGTGTTACATTAATATTGATATTATATATTGTGGGTGTATATTCTTATACTTATAAAGGTGTGTCGGTGTATAGGCATGTAATGTTTATATCTGTTTTAGTCTGTAATTTTATGTTTTTGTGTTATTGATGTTCATGCACCACCAACTATTGGTAAATGCTCATTAAGTTTTTGATGAGGTTAGGGTATTTCCCTAAATTAGGATAATTAATGGTATGTTTCTTAGAACGTTGAATGTAAATATTTAAGGTGGGGGGGGGAGAAGTGTCAGCTGTGGCGACACTGGCAATAATAATTATTGTAACAGGGGGGGGTGTGTATGATATGTTGTGGGTTGTGTATCTGGTTGTAATTGGCCATTATCTATAGTGTTTATTTTCTGTACTGGGATTGTGTAATGTAAGTTATTGTTAATATCCAGTATAGTTTTTAATTTTATTGTACTCTTATACATCCTTGTATTTGTTCCATGATTTAAATAAAAGTAAAAAAAAAATCTTGGTAAATCCTTCTTTTGGATGAAGAGTCTGCAATGTGTGTTTTTTATTATACTAATAAGCGTTCCGAAGACGAATGTCGTAATAGGCATACCAGGTTTCAGCTTGTAAGATATAACGTTCTGAGGATGGTTGAGAATGTCCCAGAAGACGTAAAGTGCTTCATACCAGCCAGCGACGTCTGCTGGTGCAAGGTTTATGAAGTCCCGAAGCATGTTGTTTATGTTGACCGTCATAATGTCTCCAGCCTCGTCAAGACTGAGAAAAAAAAAGAATAAGTTGAAGAAAAGACCAAAAATTTTATTAGTATTATTAATCCCGGTAGGTAACCAATCCAAGATAATCACACAAAGCCAATCATGCAGTTGGGAATGAAAGACAGTCAACAGTCTCATCATAAATTTTGTTGCTGTACATCAGATCATTAAAAAAAAAGCCTTTTAGTGTGGCCTTTTCCAGTATGATCCTTTGGTCCTCTTCACCAAGATTTAACCCACAACAGTCGGTTATTACACCTGTTCACCTAATAGTATGTGGAAAAGTACAAAAGGTATAAAGAAACGTGCTCACCGTCTCCTTCCCCTTCATATAATTATCACTATTATTAATTGAGCACCGATTTCAATAACTTTGTTATTTCTTTGCACTGACCAGATGATTGAGGTCTGGTTGGCGATGTGGAACTTCTGGCCATCCTCAACACCTATGTCGCTGTAAACGACGGGAGTTTTCACCAGGAGGTTGAACCTGTCAGGATGCAGAGAACGAAAGACTGCTGCAGCTCGCAAGGAGTCAACGAAGAGGTTGTCCCCACCGTCACCCTCGAATTGATTGATGCAGTGCAGTAACTGAACCTTCAATAAACAGTGAAAAGTCTTTGTAAATAAGACACAATACGCGGGTTTTGGCAAGTTACGTGTGAAGACGTCATCCACTATTGATTTTATCAGTTCTTAAGAAGTGAGGAACTGATAAAGTTACTGGTGGACGAAACGTGTCTGTTTCCTGACAAACCTTAACTAATCTAACCTAACCTGTGCTTCAGACTCTTCTCGACTACGGTGCTCCTCACCAACTCCTAGGCTGATGGACTGATTACTTTATCTTTTTTATATAGTTCTACTGTCTTCCAATTATGTCCTAATGTATGTATTGATGAAGTCACTGGATGCCGAAACTTCTACAGTAAAGATACCCAGACGTTGTACATGTGTCTAATTCTTCATCTTGTAGGTATTGTATACCATAAATGTACAGCGTGTTCATTAATAATGTACAATAGACAGCACGTTGTCTTCTTCATATAGTGTATTTGTATAAGTGGAGATTTATATATCCAGGACAAACTTTTATTACAAGATCTTCCGATCAGCACAAAGCTGCTTCAAGTCTTAATTACTTGGTAAATTTTACTCAGAGGAAATATTACCACAATTAAAACTTGTTCTGTTTGTTTATTACTCCATTTTGGGAAAGTCTCTGAGGATGATCCCAGTGTGACCAATGATAGGCTAGTAGGGGAGGTTCGCTATGCTAATAGGGGAAGATCACTAAGTTAGTAGTAAATTTTTGCTAGGCTAGTAAGCGAAGTTTGCTTAGCTAGTAAGGGAGGTTCGCTAGGCTAGTAGGGAAAGTTCGCTAGGCTAGTAGGAAAGATTCGCCATACTAATAGGAAAGGTTAGCTAGGCTTGTAGAAAAGGTTTGCTAGGATTGTAGAAGAGGTTCCCTAGGTTAGTAGGGGAGGTTCGCTAGCATAGATGGAGAATTTCGTTGTTCTAGTAGGGGAAGTTTGCTAGGCTAGTAGGTAAGGTTCGCTAAACTAATAGGGGAGGTTCGCTAGGCTAGTAGGGAAAGTTCACTAGGCTAGTAAGGAAAGTTTGCTAGGCTTGCAAGGCAGATTCACTAGGCTACTAGGGGAAGTTTGCTAGGCTAGTAGGGGAAGTTCATAAGGTTAGTAAGGGAAGTTCCCTAGGTAAGTAGGGGAAGATTGCTACTATAGTTGGAAAGTTCGCTAGGATAGTAGGAAATTTTTGTTAGGCTAGTAGGGGAAGTTCGCTAGGCTAGTAAGGGAGGTTTCCTAGGCTAGTAAGGGAAGTTCGCTAGGCTAGTAGGAAAGGTTCACTAGGCTAGTAGGAAGGGTTAGCAAGGCTTGAGGAAGAGGTTTGCTAGGCTTGTAGAAGAGGTTCGCTAGGTTAGTAGGGGAGGTTCGCTAGGGTAGTAGGGGAATTTCGCTGCTCTAGTAGCGGAAGTATACTAGGCTAGTAGGAAAGGTTCGCTAGGCTAGTAGGTTAAGTTTGCTAGGCTAGTAGGGAAGGTTAGCTGGGTTTGCTAGGTTAGTCGGGGAAATTCGCTGCTCTAGTAAGGGAACTTCGAAAGGCTAGTAGGAAAGGTTCGCTAGGCTAGTAGGGGAAGTTCATTAGGCTAGTAGTGGAAGTTCGCTTAGCTAGTAGGGGAAGTTTGCTGGATAGTAGGGGAAGTTCCATAGGCTAGTAGAGGAAGTTTGCTAGGCTAGTAGGGGAAGTTCTCCAAGCTAGTAGGAAAGGTTCTCTAGGCTAGTAAGGGAGGTTCGCTATGTCGTGTGGGGTTAGGTAAGGAGATAAGAGGGTTGAAGGTAGACACACTGGTTGGATAGTAACGATATATATATTGTCAGACTGTGGTAATGGGAGATGGAGCCCAGCCTGCCGTATTCTACCTTCTACTATGCCTATGAGTCGACTGTTATACAGACTATGTACATTTAAACCCAATTCTTCGAGGGTGAGGTTTACATATGCAGAATGGTTATCATCTCTGGGAGGATTGAATTCCTCTGCAATGGCTAACACATGCCTTGACTGAGGGAGATCTGAACGAGTATCTACAAAAGGTACTTGTGGGTTTCTCATTACTTGTCGAGTACGCAAGGAGTAACGACATTCAGGTTGAATATCTGACTGAGTATTTGAGGTAGAGGGTACAGAGTCAAGAGGAATTTCAGCATCAGTCACATTAGTCTGGGTAGCAATATCATCAACATCGCATACTAATTTCATATGATCTAAATGCAATTCTTTGTACTTAACTGTACTAATTTCTCTAACCTCATACTTATTGTCCGAGATATGTTCTACAACTCGATAAGGGCCAACAAACTTTTGATCGAGCTTAGGCATTTCGGATGTTTTGTTGAAATTTGTCAGCATTACTCTTGAACCTACTCTAACTTTTGATGGTTTAGCACAGCTATTAGTTACTCTAGTAAATTCTGCTGTTGGTTTATGAAGTGTTTCACAGATTCTTCTAAAGACACTCTGAGCCATGCTTGTACGAGTTGCTACGAAATCATCAGGGTTGTAATTGGGTTTCGGAGTGGAATATAACAACTCATAGGGTAAATATGCTTTTCTACACCATACAATGCATAATGTGAGGTATCACCTATAGAATTTATGCAGCAAAATTTATGGCACATTGAACATCTGGTATGACTTCATCCCAAGTTTCATTATTGGGGTTGATAGTGGCTCTCAAAACATCAAGTACTTTCTTATTGGTTTGTTCAGCTAACCCATTGCTGGCAGGATGATGAGGAACAATGGTGGATTTAGAGATCTTGTACAAAGTGCACAAATTTTCAAGAATCTCATTACAGAATTCACCTCCATTATCTGTTACTAAGGACTTAGGGGTGGTACGCCTGCAGATAATGCGTTCTTTAAACGCTTTAGCTACTGTTTCGGCAGTCTTATCTGCAATAGGAACTAACTCACAATATCTGGTGAAATGGTCTACCATAACACACAGATGTTTGTTGCCTTGGAGGGAACATTTAAAATTGGTTAATAAATCAAGGGCAACTCTTTCCCACGGTTCGCTAGTGGTTTGGTACACTTGGATTGGATTAGGACCATTGACATTTCCTATATGTTGCATACAACACTACATTTCTTAACATACTCTGAAATGTCAGTTGCCATACGTGGCCAAAAGTACTTCATTCTGGCTTGTTTCACAGAACGATCCATACCAGGGTGTGCAACACCTGGTGCATCGTGAACTAGCTGTAGAGCTACGTTCACTAGTGACTGTGGAATTACTAACTGGTACACTCTTCTACTTGGAGTACCCAATTCGGCTGTTCAATACAGTAATTCTTGGCTCATTACAAAGTCACTGATGGGTGCTGGTGGCTTCACAGTCAGAATAAGATCTTCCTGGAGCAGAAATCGAATCACACCAGACCACATGGGATCTGTTCCTTGCGCATTCTTTATATCCTCTGAAGTAAATGGAGAATCTGCAGTAACTACACTAATGTGTCGCGATAAAGCATCTGCAACTATGTTTGGCTTGCCAGGTAAATGTTCAAAAGTGGGATTGAACTCTTGGATAGTCAAGGTCCATCTGGCTAACCTTACAGTAGGTTGTTTGTTCTGACATGAACAGGGTACTGGTAAATAATGTCTCGGAAGTGCTTCAAAGACCATACTATTGCTAAAGCTTCTTGCTCAGTTACTGTATAATTACGTTCAGCCTTTGTAAGAACTCGGCTAGAAAATGCAACTGCGTTGTACTTGCCATCAGTCTTCTGAGCTAGTACGGCACCTATGCCAATAGAACTAGCATCAATTGTCAGATAGAAAAGCTTAGAAAAATCTGGGAATTTCAAAATGGGAGCAGACGTTAGCTTTTCTTTTAGTGTCTGGAATGCTCTTTCTTGACGGAAGGTCCAAACGAAAGGAGCATCTTTCTTAAGCAATTCAGTTAGAGGAGCTGCTATTGAAGAAAAATTAGCAATGAAAGATCTGTAGAAACCTGCTAGACCCACAAAGGATCTTACAGCATCAGCAGTTTTGGGGGATGAAAAATTTAGTAGTACTGCCGTTACTTTACTTTGATCAGTCGTAACCCCTCTAAGAGTGACTACGTGACCAAGAAACTCAATTTCTGATCTGAAAAATTGACATTTAGACAGTTTGATCTTCAAATTGGCTTCTTCAAGCTTACCAAGTACTATATCAAGTCTTTTCAGGCGTGTATCCACATCTTCAGACATGACGATTACGTCATCTAAGTACACCATAAGTGCTTTACCTATAAGACCTCTAAAGATATTGGTCATGAGTCTAGAGAACGTGATAGGAGAGGATCATAATCCAAAAGCCATTCTAAGGAAGCTCTAATGGCCTGTGGGAGTGGAGAATGCTGTTAACTTTTGGCTGTCCTCGTGAAGAGGGACTTGCCAAAACCCTTGTAACAAGTCCAGGGTCGAGAAGACTTTGTTGTCTCCGATATTGCGTAAAAGATCACCTAGTACAGGAAGTGGGAAGCGATCTGGAATGATTTTCACATTTAACTTCCTAAAGTCAATCACCGGGCGCCAAGTACCATCCTTCTTAGGCACTAGGATTATGGGCGCATTCCAGGGTGAATTACTATGTGTAATAACTCCATCATCGAGGATTTGATTGATCAGTTTTTCTGCGACAGCAACTTGGGAATGAGGCATTCTGTACGCAGGTATATAGATAGGTCTAGTACCAGGTTCAAGTGGAATACGATGGGACAATAAGTTCGTCATACCCATCTTCTCACCTGGTAAGGCAATGGCTCTACGACATTTGTTCAACAGCATCAACAAGCGCTTGACTTCGTCTGGGAAGTCAGTGGGAGCTAAGTCTTTCTCCTCAACTGGTGGAATGGATTGATCCAGTGGAGTGGATGAGGTCTCCCCTGTTGAAATAGCACTGACCCACTTGTCAGGTGGCACGTCATCCTGTACTTGAACAGGGTAAGGATAGTGAACTAGGTCAACGAGATTGGTATTTGCTTTGAGACGAACACTGTGACCCGAAGTGTTAGCAAGGAATAAATGGATCTTACTGTCTCTTACAACATGTAAGGAAGGTTCAACAAATAAACCCTTGACCTTGCAGGAATTACTGTCAACTAGGACGTTATCACCATCTGGAACATTAGGAACAACAACAGACACTCTAGTGAGAGCACTAGCCACAACAGAGACGTCTTTCTGCAGATGGCATGTGACATCAACAAGAGATGGCATTACTAGTTTCAAGTAACCGTTTTCCGACAAGGCATCCTGTGGAGAAACTACTACTTGGACTAGCAGTCATTGCAGGGATAGGCTGTGCACTCAAGGCAGTCTGAGTGTCCTCGGACACTTGAGGCAATACACTATTTTGCATGTCTGAAGGTGTAGGTGGAACACAGATGGGAGTGACAGTGCCTGACCGCTTGAGTATGCTACTGGAGAATGCATTGGCTTGTAAGGACTTAATCTGTACATCATACTCTGCGGCAGTATGGCAGATTTCTGATCCAAGCTGGTAACCCCAAAATGGAACGATCAAGTCGTCAATTTGGGCATGCCATCGGTAAGGGTCGGGCACAATGCGTAAGTCTCGCATGGAAGCAAATTCCAGAAGAAGGTCACCAGGGAAAGTAATTTGGTCGACAACAAGAAAAGCAGCAGTAAAGTCTCTACCTTGGATAGTAAAGGTGAGCGAAGTCTGACCTCAGACTCGCAGGAGGGAACCAGCTACTCCACTAAGGGAGGTTACAGTAGTTGGTTCAACGAGGAGGACACGGCGTAACTGCTTCTCTTTAAACAAGCTAGACCTGATGATATTAACTTGCGCACCAGAGTCCATGGACACATGAACGGGCGCATTATGGATAAAAGCTTGTACCAAAGGACGTATCGTTTCGTTAGGAGTTATGTGCAAACAGAAAGGTGGGTTGTCATCGGAGAAGGCATTTTCTACTTCATCCCCAAATTCCTCTACGTCAGAGACGTGTGAAGCAACCTCAGCAGCAGGGTTGTCATTCTCAAGGTTGGCTAAGGCTTCATAGGAATTTTGAACTGGGATGGTGTACTCAATATCACCTACTGTCACGACTGGACGAGTAGACCGGGGTGCTCGATTCCCCCGCGAATTGGAAGAATGAGCCTGGTTCTGGTTAGTTTGAGAACCACGACGTCTGTTTCCTCTCCTGGCTCTGCGGTTGGAACGGCCACGGAAAGATCTAGAGTACTGCAGGTTGTAGAGAGCATTGCACTCAGATGTGTCATGTCCATGTATTCTACGATAAGTACAGTAGGGAAGATCTGACTGGTACTCTCATCAGTTCGACGCCTCTTAGGGCGACTATCAGGACAATTAATTGCAATATGGCCATGGTAACCACAGTTGTAGCAAGTTCTTTGACTGTGGGTACTGTACACACTACGGGTGCTACGGGAATGATGGCTCTTAACACACTAGCTTTGGATGATGGACGCGAGTGATTAAGGTTGGGAGTTTTGGTAGTAGCACAAACTAGAGGAGGTACAGGAGTAGACAAAGTGGTTGGTGTAGACTTTCGATAAGGGAAGGTTCCCTCGGGACACAATTACGTACATGGATGAGAGCTGCAAGCGGTCCCATAGTAACATCTAGAGGACTTGAATTGTACACTTACATAGATGTCGGTGGCATTAGCTGTTTGATAACTCCGAATGCTGCTAATTTAGCAAACCCTTCAAGGGCTGGTTTATCGTTATCTTTAAGGTTCTTGGAATTTTGACCCACTCTAACGAATGAGGACATTAGGTTATTTAGGCGAAGGGCAAATTCATCTAATGACTCCTCCGGCCTCGGAGCTGTGCACACTAATTCTTTGGGAATGACAAAAGGATCGGTTTCTCGAACCGGTTCAAGATAGTTACGAATTAACTGTTCATAATCTTGCCACCTGGTTAGGTCTTGAAAGTCCTTCATACGAATTAAGTTAAACACATGTGAGGCGGCTGGAGAATGGGCTAGACTCTCCTTTCCGATACTGATTAAACAACTCTCAGATGGAAGACCATCAACTGAAGTATTAGCTCTGGCTCGAACAGCGGTAAACCAACCTTCTAGGTTGTCTGGGTTACCATTGAACAATGGCATAGCATCATATGGATCACGACTGAAATTACGCAGGCTAGAAGTCTGAGTGTGTCTATTATTTGATACAAGATTACTCGAATTGTGAACTGACGCATTACTGGTTGTACTAGCGGCATTTGCTGAGGCATCACTTGAGAAGACTTGAGACATGTTTGCAAAATGTAAAACAAGAATTTAGAGAAACCATAGAAAATGTAACTGAGCAACACACAACACAGTGAACTTAAATGGGAAGAAAAATGCTTAACTATTCTGTATAAGTAATTAAAAATTGACAGGACACACAGAGAGCAAGGAAACTCACACAAGAAAATACTCAACTGAATAAACAACACTTTGAAAATCAAGAGAACTTGTACTTTACTCAAATATAATTTACTCAACTTTTACTTTAAAATTGAATGAATGGCACAGTGAGTTGTCTTTACTCTCAATGCAATAGAGAAATACACAATAAAATGATAAAATAAATAAAAAATGTTAAAATGGACTCAATAAAGCTTGTGCAAAATAAAACAAACTGGGAAACAATTCACGAAAATAAAATAAAATGGCACACAAAGAATAAAATATTATGCACAGAACAGAGCATAAGAAACTGCACTGAAATAAACTGTAGCAATATTGCAAATAACAGTTGCTAATCAAAATTATTGCACACACTACTTAAAATTTCTGAAAGAAAATTTTTAAAGACAACACAATGCTTGCACAAGAATTATTGCAAAATGAGTCAATGTGCAATAATAAAAAAAAATTATACACACAAGTTTTCACAGACGAATCTCCAGCTAGCGTGGCCGTGACGAACTCTAGCTCGCTCATGTTCGTCTGTAAAAACTTGCATTTATGGTCACAGTGGTGCCTGTGCTAACCTTCCTATGGTGTAGAAATATACCTAGTTTGATGAATCTTATTGTGGCTAGATGAATCTTATTGTGGCTAGCTGGTCTAGTGGCTAACACGACGGGCTGGAGTTTTGAGATTCTATGACCGCAGGTTCAATCCCAGCCGGGGGTATGGTTTGTTTGCAATCGTGTCATTACGATTTCTTGAGTCATGTTGACGGCAGTGAAGGGACTTGAGCTAGAGTTCATCACGGCCACGCTAGCTGGAGATTCGTCTGTAAAAACTTGCATTTGTGGTCACAGTGGTGCCTGTGCTAACCTTCCTATGGTGTAGAAATATACCTAGTTGGATGAATCTTATTGTGGCTAGCTGGTCTAGTGGCTAACGCGACGGGCTGGAGTTTTGAGACTCTATGACGGCGGGTTCAATCCCAGCCGGGGGTATGGTTTGTTTGCAATCGTGTCATTACGATTTCTTGAGTCACTAAGGTACTTACTTCAAGTGTAAAAAAAAAAGAAACACAACACAACAGACATGAAATAACAGCACGAAAATTAACACTGAATTAAGAAGATAAAAAAATTATTGCATACAGTATATAATAAACACTGAGTCTAATCGAGAGCCACTGAATGTCACTAAGAAATCACTGGAAACACAAAAAGAAATGTCTCAACACTCGCAAATGTCTCTATGAAAAAATATTATCGCTGTAACGACTTGATGAAGAATTAAGTAGATGGAGGAAGGTTGGAGGATGGAGGCTATCGTCTCGTGGCTGGCTACTGTCCTCTGCACACGTGATCGGAGAATTTGCACTTATATCGACGATAGACTTCACACAGGAGGCTTATAACAATGGCGCAAAACACACTCTAGCTCTTGACCCCCTATGTGGTCCTTAAAATATGGTGCTAGTACCCGTACAGTGGTAGTGGTTGGGTGAGTGGGTGAATGGCTGAGTGAGGTGGCTGGGGCCTGTGTCGAGTGAGTGGGCTGATACAGGGCTAAGGCCGAGACCGCGTGGTAACTGGGCCTATGGGATGTACGGCGTAAGCTTCACTGGGGACAACCTCACTGGCACAAAAATATTTCTAAGCCGACTGGCTTAAAAACAAACCCACAAAATACCACAACACCTCAGGGATGAAAAAGCACTCAGAATGGCTTGGAGCTTGAAGCACAAAGCGATGAGAAGACTGTACCCACGTGGCTTGCTTGAGTACTGGATTAAGACACCTGGGTTAGTTGCTGGCTGGCTTATCTTAACCCTTCACACAGAATAGCTTGATAACTTCTCACGATGAGCACAGCAGGGGTGGAAAGCTGGCTTCTCAGGCAGGCAAAGCTGGATGGAGTAGGCTAGGCTGACTGACTCCCTCACCACAGACTGTCTTACTGGCTTATTTTGCAAACTCGGGTCAACCCCTCGGGAGTGATGCAAATAAGCAGATAAACACTAATACAAAGAGACTGACCAGTGAATAATGTAGTGGCTGGTAGACGCTTGATTGAGGTAGCTGGCTTGAGGTAGCTGGCTTGGCTAGGTCGGCCTACTGGCTACACGAAATGGCCGTCTTGCTGGTCGAAAGAAATCTCCGTACATCGGCGTAATTATCAATTTTACGCCCACACCGCTGCCACCAAATTGTCGTGTGGGGTTCGGTAAGGAGACAAGAGGGTTGAAGGTAGACACACTTGTTGGATGGTAATGATATATATATTGTCAGACTGTGGTAATGGGAGATGGAGCCCAGCCTGCCGTATTCTGCCTTCTACTATGCCTACGCGTCGACTGAGGCCGAGGTAGCCTGTCCCGCTCACTCATGGAGCATCCCGTGACATCACACAGTCACAGGCCTAAGGGATCTTCTATATAAACACATGGATGGTACTATAATGCTCATCTAATCTATGCATA
>NW_027199725.1:0-28708 GCF_038502225.1 Cherax quadricarinatus | reverse complement strand
TCTTTCTCCTTGCTCTTTATTTACACACCCTCCCAAACTCATCTACCAGCCTTTTGCAATTTCTCTTCAGAATCTCCTAAAAGAGATGTGTCATCGTGATAGAGCGACTATGGCAGTTCCCATATCATATCAAATTAATTATCAATGAACTGCACACGCATCTCCCAGTAACCGAGCATTTATTTTACAGTCCCAATAAAAATATATTAACCAGCCATATTCACATCACTCACATCACCATATTCACATCACTCACATCACCATATTCACATCACTTTAGTTAAGGATCACTTATCTTGGAAAAATCATCATCTTCTGCATACCTTAACCTGAGCCTCACTCGCCACATGAAAATCTGCACTTCTTTAAATAAAATAATACTTATTTCTTTGACCATATCTGCAACACTGATCCGCTAACCATCCAGTCGTATGCCTTTTTTTCAATCCATAAGTAATATTCATTTATACGTTGCTATGATAAAATCTTTGTCTACATATTTTCTACCCTTTTCTTATTTCCTATGGTTTCTCTAAAATCTTATTTTTTCTCTTACACCTAACTCTTTCAAATCTACTGTTCAATTTTTCCAGTATTCTCAGCAGACTTTTCCCTTATAATTCTTATATTCTCTCTCTCTCTCTTGTTCCCCTTCGCCGTTTAATAGCTTCCCTATTTCATTTTAAAATGGCAAGGCCATTGGTCCTTAGACTTTCTTAAGTTTATTTATTTCTGTCTGTAACTTTTACGTATTTCAGCAAAATTTACTGAAAAAAGACTCGCCACTTATTTTACCTCACATTAATGGGGGTAGTGCTAATCCCGTATGAGTCATATAACACCTAGTGAATGGGAGGCTATCATGTTAGATCAGAGGAAAGAGAAGGGTAACTTCAGATCACTGAGTAAAGAGCCCTTTCCCCTCCTCCCTTGAAGGGATTATGGATATAATATTCGGAAGGTTTAAGGTGGGAGATAGGTTGTGATGTGACTCAAATTCGAGATCACAGATGTGTGTGTGTAGATGGCAACAACTCGCTTGTCACTCACCGGAGGCTACTTTCCCACGCCATGAACTGTGGGCAAGGTAGCAAGCAACTATTTCAGGACTAAACAAAACGCAAGTGACAGTCTTACTAAGGCTACAGAAAAAAAATGCAAGGTACATTCTGGCTGAAACTATCATTTACTCATATCCACGATTCTTATAATAAAACTTTTACCCACCTATGGCCTTTCACATTACTATCTTGGTCTCACCTCTTGCTTTACCTCTGCATCTTTTCCCCTGATCCCACTTTCGAACTTTCTTGAGCTTGATCTCACGATGCTCATTTATTATGCAAGTACGGTGTATCTCTGGTTTTGTAAATCTGGTATAGACTAGTCCTGAACGAAACATTTTTGCATAGTGTCTTGTATGTCCAACATAAATTTGATCTCCAGCTTAATGTCCCTTATCTCCGGCATAATATATTTTATCTCCAATGTAGTGCGTTTTGAGTTTTGTCTCCAGTACAGTATCTCTTGTCTTCACATGTCATACACCATCATTTACGACTAACTGAAGAACACAAGTCACAGTACCATGGCTGCAACAATTCTGAAACTAAACCATACATTGGAGAGGAAACTCCAGACGAAATTTCCATCCGTCCAGGACTAACTAACTTCTCTAGGGAACAAAAACACCTCCATTAGGAAGAGAGAGAGAGGTTCTCTTTAAAATCCCATTTTGTTCTGGACGAGACGTTTATTACCAAATGATTTCCCGTTATAATGGACGGATAAATTTATTGGCAAACTTGGACAATATATCACCGTGAGCAGCTTATGTGCCACTGAGTTTGTTGGCATTATTCGATTAAACCCGAGACTCACACTCAACCCTCGAGGATAAGACTTGGAGATTAGTATTCATTTTTCAATCATAGTTTGCTCTCGCCTTCCTTCAAGAGGGGTACTTGATGCCGGTGAAGGGCTCTTGATTCAGTAAACAGGAGCTGCTCTCCCTTCCTTAGACGAAGCCTAGTGGTCTCCCATCCCTAAGGGTCGTCAAGATCCCTACGGGTTGAACGCTTCCCAATGAATACCATTGTTTGCTAATATGGGTATTTAGTTGTATGACTGTATGATTCATAACGATTCATACACTGTTTCTACTTGAAGTTTTCCAGGAGAATCTCCCGAGGGTCAACTAACCCGCGGCTCGGTCCATGGCCAAGCTTCGAGGTGGATCAAGGCTTGATCAACCAGGCTGTTACTGCTGGCCGCACACAATCCATCGTACGACAACCTGCCCGGCTGGTCAGGAACTGACTTTAAGAACCTAACCTAGGGGTCCGTTGGTAATCCCCTTTATATATGGTGGAAAACTGTTGAATAGTCTTGACCCCCATATATTTATTGTGTCGTCTCTCACTGTACTCGTGGCACCTCTGCCTTTCATGGGAGGTATATTGTATCGTTTGACGAGCCTTTTGCTTATGTAGGGAGTGATTTGTGTGTGAAGATTTGGAACCAGTCTCTCTTCGATTTTCCAGGTGTAAATCATGATGCATATTTCTAATCTGTAGTCCAAGGAATACAGGTCAAGAGACTTCAAATATTACCCGTATTGAAGTGCTTAAGATAACTTACACGTGCAGTGAAAGCTGTCTAGATTATTAATTTTACATGCCTTCCAGCCTGGAGAGAATTAACTTTAAAAAATAATCAAGGACTTGGCATTCCTTATTTTGAAGGTTCTCAATATCCATCCTATCATTTTCCTCGCGGTTGTGACATTAGCACTATTGTGATTCTTGAAGGTGAGATCCTCTGATATTATCATTCCCATGTCCTTCACATTAGTTTTTCTCTCTATTGTGAGATTATAATGGGTTTAGTTTTTATTTCATAAAGTTTTCCATAAAGAAGTAAGTGAAATTTGTCCTCAATGAACATCAGATGGATTTCTGCGGACCAGTGGCAGAATTTATTTAAATGTTTGGATTTAATTGGTGATACGGCTTTAAATGGTGATACGGTGACAATAGTGATACGGTCCTATGATCTAAGTCTTTGTCAGAGTCAGATATGAGGATGGGGAAAAGGATGAGAGGGAGGGGAGTCAGAACTGTGTTTTGGGGAACGGAGCCTCTGACCTAACTGTGTTGTATGGTTAGTGATCATGATTCTTAGAACTTCTGGGATATTAGAGGAGTCGGTAAGCAGTTGTTTTTATTGTTCTACTGCCACCTTCATGGAATTGGGCTAAATACTTTGTTTTAAACGACTGTGGGTGACCCCCGTGTCTAGGCTCCCTCTTTATGGAACATTTAAGACACGTGATAGGGTTTCTTGCAGCTCTTGATGAACACGGAGCTGTACGAGCGAAAGCCAGGGCAAAGTGCATAAGCAATATGCTAATAGCTTTTTACAAAATTCAGTAGTGGTAGGGTTGTGCCTTGATAATGTGAGTAGTCACGAAAGCGCTTGGAATTTCTCTATTCTTTCAGAGTGGTTGTTTTGCATATATATATATATATATATATATATATATATATATATATATATATATATATATATATATATATATATATATATATATATATATATATATATATATATATATATATATATATATATATCTTTCTTTCTTTCAACAACACACTGGCCGTATCCCTACCAAGGCGGGGTGGCACAAAAGGAAAACGAAAGTTTCTCCTTTTACATTTAGTAATATATACAGGAGAAGAGGTTACTAGCCCCTTGCTCCCTGGCATTTTAGTCGCCTTTTACAACACGCATGGCTTACGGAGGAAGAATTCTGTTCCACTTCCCCATGGAGATAAGAGGAAATAAACAAGAATAAGAACTAGAAAGAAAATAGAAGAAAACCCAGAGGGGTGTGTATATATGTTGCTTGTACATGTATGTGTAGTGTGACCTAAGTGTAAGTAGAAGTAGCAAGACGTACCTGAAATCTTGCATGTTCATGAGACAGAAAAAAGGACACCAGCAATCCTACCATCATGTAAAACAATTACAGGCTTTCGTTTTACACTCACTTGGCAGGACGGTAGTACCTCCCTGGGCGGTTGCTGTCTACCAACCTACTACCTAGGATATATATATATATATATATATATATATATATATATATATATATATATATATATATATATTATTGTAATCACAAACAATAACACTAGCCGAGGATTCGAACCCATGTTGTTTTAGCCCGCTTCATGGTGAGCGAAAATTCCATGATGCTATAACCCACAGGACCATACGATCCTACAAGAATCACGAACCCAGCAGAGCTAGATGTTGTACCGTTATCCGAGGACACTTGTTGGTGTGTCTGCTTCAGTGCTAATTTCATCTTCCTCGCCTTTAAATATATATTCGGTATATTAAATTCTAAAATTAAAAAGAGAAGTGACCTAATATACCAATTTAAAAATATGTTTCCAAGGTATTGGACATAGTGAAAAATTATGTTCATTACATTTTTGGAGAGAGAACTTTCATCTGTTTGTCGGGCAGCGCAAAATTTGAGGTTCGTAATAAGCGTATTACAGCAGCAAAATTAATTTTTGGGAGTAAAATTTCAAACTCGGGGAAAGGCACTCTAAGTCATACCATGCTATTTAAATTATAAAATATTAGGTAGAAGATAGATAGGAGAGAGAGAGAGAGAGAGAGAGAGAGAGAGAGAGAGAGAGAGAGAGAAAGAGAGAGAGAGAGAGAGAGACAGACAGAGAGAGAGAGAGAGAGAGAGAGAAAGAGAGAGAGAGAGAGAGAAGACAGACAGACAGAGAGAGA
Organism: Cherax quadricarinatus; assembly: GCF_038502225.1. Lineage (NCBI taxonomy): Eukaryota > Metazoa > Arthropoda > Malacostraca > Decapoda > Parastacidae > Cherax > Cherax quadricarinatus. Next base: position 23,896 of record NW_027199725.1, on the reverse strand, counting down.
GAGAGAGAGAGAGAGAGAGAGAGAGAGAGAGAGAGAGAGAGAGAGAGAGAGAGAGAGATTAAACCCCACATAATGTTCAGAAGCAAAGAAATCGAGAAGAATGGTTTATCGCTTCATATTTATCATTTCTCAATGAGAAAATACAAAGGAAAGTATTTTATCCCTCAGATATTTGCATTTTTCTCCGTCCTCGTTAAAAATAGGATGATCCCATTTTAACATACGTCTATAAAGTAACTCTCTCTTTTTTAATATCTACTTACAGCTTAAAACCTTTGCTTTCACTTCGGAATTACTTGGCTCTTAGTATGATATATGTACACCTGTCAGGGAAATATGTACATCTATTAGGGAAATATGTATACCTGTTAGGGAAATGTGTACATCTATTAGGGAAATATGTACACCTGTCAGGGAAATGTGTAACCCCAGTAAAATAATGTGTTCACTCACTACAAAAATATGTGCGTCCACTGCAAAAGTATGCACACCCACTACAAAAGTATGTACACCCACTACAAAAGTATGTACACCCACTACAAAAGTATGTACACCCACTACAAAAGTATGTACACCCACTACAAAAGTATGTACACCCACTACAAATGTACACCCACTACAAAAGTATGTACACCCACTACAAAAGTATGTACACCCACTACAAAAGTATGTACACCCACTACAAAAGTATGTACACCCACTACAAAAGTATGTACACCCACTACAAAAGTATGTACACCCACTACAAAAGTATGTAGATTGCTAAAAGTATGTACACCCACTGCAGTTAGTAGTGTACACCCACTACAAAGTAATGTGTAGCACCCACTACAAAGTGTGTGCATCCCACCCTACAAAAGTGTGTACACCCACTACAAAGAGTATGTGTACCACCCTACAAATTATATGCATCCGCTACAGAGTATGTACCACCTACTGAAGAATGTCTTTACTACCATCATGTACATCCTAGAGAATGTGTACACCCCACTACAAAAGTATGTGCACTTGCTACCCAGTATGTACACCCACTGAGAGTGTATGTACACCCACTACAAAAGTATGTGCACCCACCCTATAACAAAGTGTGTACACCCACTCACAAGAAATTGTGTACACCCACTGCAAAGAGATATGTGCACCCACTACAAGTATGTACCCTACGAAAGTATGTACACCCACTACAAAAGTATGTACACCCACTACAAAAGTATGTACACCCACTACAAAAGTATGTACACCCACTACAAAAGTATGTACACCCACTATGAGGAAATGGTGCACCGACCACGAAAAAATTGTTTTCCTCAGCAATAAACTGCTGATGTCGACAATACAGTTGATCTCAAATAAACGATAAAATATTCTTAGGGCCAATTATAAGGGCGAGAGACCGACCAATACCCGAACTGCATGAATACACACACTTGCTTATTAATGAATATACACTGTGTTATCCCCGGCAGTGACCTTTTTGTAAGGATTTCTCTATTTTTGTTTTAGCATGAGGGCCGGATGAGGAGGTTTCCAGTTATTGATTCGTTCCTCAGAAGACACTTTGCGTTTGAAGCGGTGATCGTTTAGAGGAATAGACATTTATTGCCGTTTGATATTCGGGTGTGATGGTTAGGTAGATTTATTGGTAAACTTGGGCAATATATCACACTGCTCAAATCGTGTACGATCCGAGTTTGGTCGTGTTGCGCCTGAAATTCGGGATATTCAGGGCACCGGGAGTGTTTAATTTATGCCCGGTCACTGACGATGGGAGGGGAAATCAGACGAAAGAACAGGTAGCGAGCGGCAGTGTAAGGAAATGACGGACGACAGATGACCTTACTGTCTATAATGAGGTTATTTGCGGCGATGAAATGAGCTCCTCTTTGGCTAGATAAATTCTTCCGGTCGCTCAGTTGAAGTTAAATTAATTTGCTAAACAGCCATGTCACGCACTACTATTACTACTGCTACTACTACCACTACTACTACCACTACGACTACCACTACCACTACCACCATTAATGTTACTACTATAGCTAACACTACCACTATTATTGCTACTACCACAACTGTTTTACTACTATAACTACTAACACTACTACTACAGCAATAGCTACTGCTACTACTAGCACTACCACCATTATTACTACTACGGCTGCTAGAACCAACACTACCACTACTACTACTACTACTACTGCTACTGCTTCTACTACTATCACCAACACTATTATTACCATCACCACCACCACCACCACACCACCACCACCACCACCACCACCACCACCACCAATACTACTATCACTACCACCTCCACCTCCTCCTCTTCCTACGACTACTACTACTACTACTACTATTAATATTACTACTGTTACTGCAACTACCACTACCACCGACGACTACTAACCATCACCACCCACCAGTCACCACCACCACCCGAACCACCACCTCCACCCACCACCCCCAACCTGTGCCACTAATCACTATCAGCAACCACTACCACCAACCACCACCCAACCTGTACCACTAACCACTACTACCAACCACCACCCAACCTGTGCCACTAACCACTACCACCAACCAGCACCCAACCTGTACCACTAACCACTACCACCAACCACCACCCAACCTGTACCACTAACCACTACCACCAACCACCACCCAACCTGTACCACTAACCACTACCACCAACCACCACCCAACCTGTACCACTAACCACTACCACCAATCACCATCAGTAACCACACCACCACCACCACAGCACCAACCACATCCACCGATCACCAAACAACCACAGCCACCAACCATCACCAACCCCAAACTACCACCCCAACCACCAACCCCAAACTACCACCCCAACCACCAACCTTAAACTACCACCCCAACCACCAACCCCAAACTGCCACCACCAACCATCCCCTAACCACCAAGCACCACCAACCACCACCATCCACCCCCTAACCACCAAGCATCACCACCACCACCACCAACCACAACCACAACCACCACCAACCACCTCCACATACCCAAGTTTCAAGATTTTGTTTTGTCTTAATATTAAATTGATTACCTCAACACTTGCAAGTTGCTGGCAACATTTTGCATAATGAGGCTCATTAAAGAACGATTATAACTTGTTCGTAACATTGATAAAGAACAAGCAACCACTTTCCTCTCAAGGAAGGTTCCTTGATGCTGCTTGAGGGCTCTTGATCCAAGGAACTGGACTTCCCTGTCCTATTGAACCTGATTGCATCTCATTCACCAGGTACTGCATCACCCATACGAATTTAGAGCTTCCCTAATAATAATAATAATAATAATAATAATAATACATAATTATAATTATAATTATAATAATTATAATAAGGGCATGGAAAATTAGCTGTTTGCAGTTGTCTTCGTACCTCGTCATGTCACAACAATGGCTTCAAGTTGCAGAAATTTTGATTTAGAAAAGATATAGGAAAGCACTGGCTTGGAAATGGAAGAGTTGAGGAGTGGAACAAACTCCCGAGTAGCGTCACTGAGGAAAACCTTGAGTAGTTTAAAAAATAGGTTAGACAAGTACAAGAGTGGACGTGGGTGGGTGAGAGTTAGATGTGCCTAGCATGGGCCAGTAAGCCTGCAGCTGTGCTACTCGTTTCTTATGTTCTTATACGTGTGGAAGCAAAATTTTAATTTCATACGGGTTTGGAGCTATTTATTAATGCAATAATTCATATATACATTTTTTCGGAAAGAAGAGGGAGGGGTGGGGAGGGTTAGCAGCGGAGAACAGAGACAGGTGAGAGAATTATTATACATTTTTTTTATATTTATCAATGTAGAATATATGTGATGGTTTTGGTATTTTAAGATAGTTTTTTTTTATTTCACGTATTTCTCCAAGAGTTTCTTAAAAGGTTTGAATTGTTTCTTTACCCAGAACATTGTAGGGTAGTTTCGTGCATCTTTTATCACTAAGTTTACTCACAGTTGTATTGCACCCATTTTCCTTACGTTTACCCACAGTTGTATTGTCACTAATTTACTTCAAGTTTTATGCCATTTAGTCTACGTGGTGAAATTATTTGAACTTTCGAGTAATCTTTAGTATCTGAGTATGCAGAAGTTGTTTCTTATAAACTATGTTAAGCTTTAATTTAACCTCATTCTCCGGGCAGTTCAAAAGCAAAAGTAAGATTATATAATTGAATGTTCCATAATTAAAACAGAAAAAAAATCATTCCGTATAAAACTGCAAAAATTGTGTTCGTCAATACCGATGAGTGAAACAGAATGACATTGTGTGTACAGTAAACCATTATTTATAGACTGAATTAAACTCTAAACAGAGTTTGGCAAACTCTGTTTTGAGTTTAATCTGTAAATATAGATTTGCCATACCCATCTATATGACATATATAAATACACACTGTACTTCTGTCCAGTGTTTCCCTTTATCTTTCCCTTACTCTTTATCTTCATTGTTCTTTGTGCATTTTCCTGTAGGAAATAACATTCACTGGATTACGTTAAAAATAAATACTTGTATAGTAATGCTTTAAGTAGTTTATGGACCAACAGACATGTTATGAGAATTGGTGATTGGCACGAGCGAACAAATATTTAAATAGTACTGAAGTCTGGAGTAATACGGTATATTGTCTTACACGAGGATAGAGACACAAGTTGCAGAAGATTTTTGACGAAACAACGTTTCTCTCTGGGTAGAGCTTTATCAAATCAGGCTTGCCATGCATCTTGCATCTGTTTTCATACCTCTTGACAGTAATCGTTTCATCCAGTTCAGTGTAACACTGAAGCTGCTGAAGTTGGCCTCACTTGTGGGCTGAAGTATGCAGAACATTTCTGTCTTCTGTTTCACTATTCCATGATTTCCTAAATAAATAATTTCTTAATATCCAGGAACTGCTATGATAATTGCATTTTTTTTTTGCACTAATAACATTCATGGATGATCTCCGACTCATACAAAGCATTGTTTGTGTCATATTTTATATTGTATAAATTCTCTGTTTCTAGTATTTTGTTCGCAATATTAATAGCTATTAAACTCTTGTGTATACTTATGGAAGATGCCGATGATAATTCCTATCTTTCTCTCTCCTCTGTAGCCAGATACCATTACTTTAATTTTGTTTTTCTAATTTAAAAACGCGATTTATCACATTTTCGATCACAAGGTCAGCTAATCTACGTTCCTTTGAGTAATTACACAGTCTTCCGCCAGATGCAGTTTTTCCTTATTTTCGATTCATCAGGGAACTTAGCGATTCTTAGCGTTAATCCTGTTTTAAGATCATGTATGCAGATTATTCATGGGATGGGGCCTTGGAGCGTTCGCTGAGCAGTCGCACATGTTAGATTCAGCCTCTCAGACGCTTCCAATCAGCTAGCCAATTGCTGATCCATCCATTCTAGAAAGGAGTGGTAAGGTGCCTTGATGCCGATGAAGAGATGTTGATCCTAGAACTTGGAAATACCCACCCCACTGAAAGATCCTGACTACCTCCCATGATTTTTCCCTTGGTGGCCCGTGGCCTGGTGGTAAAAGCTCTTGTTTCTCACGGTGAGGGTCCGGGTTCGATTCGCGGCAAAAGTTGGAAACGTTGGGCGTCTTTCCTTACTCCGGTTGTCCATGTTCACCCATCAGTAATAATGGGTTTGTCGGATGTTAGTCGACTGGTGTGGGTCGCATCCTGGGACAAAACTGACCTAATTTGCCCGAAATACTGTGCATTAACAAGCGGCTTTGTATATAGTAGTATGTCACTGATGTCAGCTAGGCATGTATACTTTGTATATGTACTTCTAGAAATAAAGATATTATTATATTAAGTGTGATTATAACTAAATGAATTTTGTTCACTGCGCAATGCTAGAAATATAGCCCTCGCATTTCGTAGCCTCGGTCTCCTGTACTTTACACGCGACAGCAAGTGTAGCGTGCCACACAAGTTTCGAATGCAGTTAAATATTAGCGTTAAAGTTTTGAAGCCACTCAGAATAGGCACGCGGTGATGGAGGGACTAACGAGAAAATGCCAGAACACTGGAAGGTTCAGACATATCAGGTGTGGGAAAGTCAAATACAGAGAGAGCCTTGGTTTAATCAGAGCTGCAGAGATCAAAGGAACACAAAAGGTCGAAGACGAGCTACCCGACGACTTGGAGAAACTGCAGGTGTAGTCTAATGAATACAGCAGTTTAGTCTAGACAAGTGCAAAGTAATGTAAATCGGAGAGGGTGAAGGACAACCAGATATTGTATTAAATGAAAGAGAAGTTACAGAAAAATAAAGAGAAGGACCTTGAAATCTTCATTACATCGAATCCTCCTCAAGAAAGGTTTCTTGATGCCGGTGAGGCTCTTGATCCAAAAATTAGACCTGAACTCCCCTTGAAATAAACCTGATCCCATTTTCCCTGGCGCTATGTGACCCCTAAAAGTTTAGCGCTTCCCCATGAATGTAATAATAGCATATTAGAAATGTTACAACACTTGTTTGCCTCGTGGCGCATTTGTTTGCCTCGCGGCGCACTCGAGGCAAACAAATCTTGGAACTTCCTTCAGAAACCCCTATAAGGAATCCTTCAGAATGTCAGCCTTATATTGGTATATACAATATATCAATATAAAGAGCAGGTATATTGGTATATACCAATAAACCTGCTCCTGAGAGTCCACTCTCAGGAACAGGAGAAAGCAACAGGAAAGAACAAAAAGACAATACTGTGACTAGAACAATACACAAATATCCCGGGAGGGTCACAGGGCTGGGACAATGAGAGGAAGAAAAAGAATGCAGATGTAATATATACAGACTTCGCAAAAGCCTTCGACAAGTGTGACCATGGCGTAATAGCGCACAAATTGCGTGCTAAAGGAATAACAGGAAAAGTTGGTAGATGGATCTATAATTTCCTCACAAACAGAACACAAAGAGTAGTAGTCAACAGAGTAAAGTCTGAGGCGGCTACGGTGAAAAGCTCTGTTCCACAAGGCACAGTACTCGCTCCCATCTTGTTTCTCATCCTCATATCTGACATAGACAAGGATGTCAGCCACAGCACCGTGTCTTCCTTTACAGATGACACCCGAATCTGCATGACAGTGTCTTCCATTGCAGACACTGCAAGGCTCCAGGCGGACATCAACCAAATCTTTCAGTGGGCTGCAGAAAACAATATGAAGTCCAACGATGAGAAATTTCAATTACTCCTATATGGTAAACATGTGGAAATTAGAACTTCATCAGAGTACCAAACAAATTCCGGCCACAAAATAGAGCGAAAAACCAACGTCAAAGACCTGGGAGTGATCATGTCGGAGGATCTTACCTTCAAGGACCATAACATTGTATCAATCGCATCTGCTGGAAAAATAACAGGATGGATAATGAGAACCTTCAAACCTAGGGATGCCAAGACCATGATGACACTCTTCAGGTCGCTTGTTCTATCTAGGCTGGAATATTGCTGCACACTAACAGCACCTTTCAATGCAGGTGAAGTTGCTGACCTAGAAAATGTACAGAGAACCTTCACGGCGCGCATAACGGAGATAAAACACCTCAATTACTGGGAGCGCTTGAAGTTCCTGAACCTGTACTCCCTGGAATGCAGGCGGGAGAGATACATGATTATATACACCTGGAAAATCCTAGAGGGACTAGTACCGAACTTGCACACGAAAATCACTCACAACGAAAGCAAAAGACTTGGCAGACGATGCAACATCCCCCCAATGAAAAGCAGGGGTGTCACTAGCACGTTAAGAGACAATACACTAAATGTCAGGGGCCCGAGACTGTTCAACTGCCTCCCAGCATACATAAGGGGGTTACCAATAGACTCCTTGGCTGTCTTCAAGCAGGCAGTGGACAAGCACCTAAAGTCGGTACCTGACCAGCCGGGCTGTGGCTCGTACGTTGGATTGCGTGCAGCCAGCAGTAACAGTCTGGTTGATCAAGCTCTGATCCACCAGGAGGCCTGGTAAGAGACCGGGCCGCGGGGGCGTTGACCCCCGGAACTCTCTACAGGTAAACTCCGGGTAAACTGGAAGTAGTAGAAGTAGTAGTGGTATTAGAAAGTAGGGGGAGTGGTTTTAGTGACACAAAAGACAGAAAGGGAAGTGAAGGGAGGCAATAGTAGTGGTAATAGTATAAGTGGTAGTAATAGTCGTAGTAGTAATGCAGTGGTGGTGGTGGTAGTAGTAGTAGTAGTAGTAGAAGTGGAAGTGGAGCAAGTCTAAGGTTAAAAAGGAGCACTGCAGGAGAGCTAATGATTCAAAAGGAGAAGGACCAAAAACACAGGGGAGGGGAAAAACTGAAAGACAGAACACACCTAGGCAGAAGAAAGGCAGACAAAGAAAAACAGGAAAGGAGAAGAGGTAGGGAGAGAAGGACAGATCAGGTCAGGTCAGGAGTGTTCTGAAATTTGAAGCATTTGACAATATAATGAGGAAGGAAAGCATCTAGAGAGACGAAGCCAGGTCTAAGAAAGTTGTGTATAAGGAATAAGAAATGCTTCAACAAGATGTTTGTGAAGACTAGAAAGGTAGACAGTTTTAGCAGAGGACCATTAATAGGATGACAGAAAAGAGCGTCATTGGTGTCGGAAGGTCTAATACTTCTTTCATGCTCTTCAAGTCTGTCAGACAGAGAGCGGCAAGGTTCTCCAAAGTACTGAAGAGGACAAGAGGAGCATGAAATAGACTCAAGAGGGTTCAATAGCGGGAGGAAAGGTATGAATTAATTTACTGTAAAGGATGTTAGTTTGGCAGAAAGTAAGTTTGATGTCTAAGGAACAGAGAGAGTTGTTGAAAGATTGGAAATATTGGGAAAGCAGAAAACAGGAGATTTCACAGAGTTTATGAAACTGGACGGGTAGCCAAGACGAGAGAACGAACTGCGAAGAGTGGAAAGCAACTAGGGTTCTTCCAGAAATGAGAGGGGTTGAACTATGAAGAGAGGCTCAAAGACCTAAATCTGACAATCTTGAAAGAAAAAAGGACCAGGGAAGGCATGAGAACAACGCAAATGCTACTGAGAAGTTTTTAAAGCAGACATGTACAGAGGAGGATCACAAGGTCTTTCCTCCTTTGTACATATCTATCTTCTATAAGGATAAACTGAGGGCCCTGAATCTGTACTCTCTAGAAAGGCGTAGAATTAGGAGGGATATAATTGAGGTGTATAAATGGAAAACAGGAATAAAAAAAAAGGAATGTAAATAGCGTGCTAAAAATATCTAGCAAAGACAGGACTCGCAGCAATGGTTTTAAATTAGAAAAATTCAGATTCAGGAAGGATACAGGAAATCACTGGCTTGGTAAGAGAGTTGTGGATGAGTGGAACAAACTCCCGAGTATCGTCATAGAAGCTAAGACGTTGCGTAGTTTTAAAAATAGATTGGGTAAATACACGAGTGGGTGTGGTGAGTGTAAGTTGGACCTAACTAGCTTGTGCTAATAGGTCTGATGCCGTGCTGCTTCCTTAAGTGGATGTCACCTCCCGGCTTAAAACAATGACCCACTTGACTAGGTGGGTCATTGATTTAAGCTGGGAGGTGACTTGGATATGACTCGTTTGGACCAGAAGGCCTGTTGCAGTGTACCTTCTTTCTTACGTTCTTATGTTCATACATATTAGGAAGCAAATCATGGAACCGTAGTGGTCTGAACTCATGGCAGGCGTGTCCCAAAACTCACAGGCCAATGCGTTAACCACTCGCCCAGCTGGTCCCTGATTTGTTTACAACCACGTTATTACAATTTCGTGAGTCATATTAGGAGATATTTCTTCAATCACAAGGTTGGAAAACAAGTGTGTTGAACTCTGAGGAGGAGGAGAAGGTGGAGGGGAAAAGGACGGGAAGACAAACGCCACATATATATTTCAAGCGAAGGTATGACAGGGAGCAGATCAGGAACCGGTACATGACAGCAAATTTCTGAAGTTATGAGGTGAGGGCCAAAAGCTGAAAGTTTACCTTCCTGCAAACACAGCTCGGTGAATACATGTCATTGGTAATATTTACACGTGAAAAAACACGATATGCGAATTGTGGAATTTATGAAGACTTCTCCTAAAGTCTCCGGAGGACGAAAAGTCTTTTAAATAAATGCTATGAGCCGAATATCATGTCTTATTCATATTCAAATCGATGAATACTCAGCTCGCCCGCCCATCACAAACTCATGCACACTCAACATCAAAGGTCTACTAGCATTCCACGAATATACAGTCAGCCCAACCATGTCTAACCTGTTTGATTTCCATACACATGTGTGTCTGTGTGCGTGTGTACACACATTACCTGTTGGAGAATTGCACTGACGAATGAGAAACAACTCAGAATGCCTCATTCCTGGAGACACCTTAGTTATTTCTCAGTAATGTTCAAGAAGATCATTAATTCCACATGCTTCTCTCTCTCTCTCTCTCTCTCTCTCTCTCTCTCTCTCTCTCTCTCTCTCTCTCTCTCTCTCTCTCTCTCTCTCTCTCTCTCTCTCTCTCGAACACATACTGTAGTAGAGGCATGATCCATTCATAGTTTTAAGAAGAGGTACAATAAGGCATTTGAAGCAGTGAGAGTGGAGCTAGTAGCTGTCACAGAAGCTGTGACTTGACCCCTGCCTCCACAAATTGGTGAGTAAATAGGTCAGTCAGTACACACACACACATATATACACACCTTACCTTCATACCTTTATACCTTTGAAGAATTTCGAAAATATATCTACTCTCTGAGGCCGGCCATGGGCCAGGCTCGTCTGGTGCTCGCCTGGTCAACCAGGCTGTTGCTGCTGGAGGCCCGCTGCCCCACATATCCATCACAGCCTGGTTGATCTGGCACCTGGTGAAGATACTTGTCTAGTTTCCTCTTGAAGGCTTCAACACTTGTTCCAGCAGTGTTTCTGATATCTTCTGGTAAGATGTTGAAAAGTCTCGGACCCCGGATGTTGATACAGTGTTCCCTTATTGTCTCCACCGCACCCCTGCTCCTCACTGGGTTTATTTTACACTTCCTCCCATATCTCTCACTCCAGTATGTTGTTATGGCAGTGTGCAGATTTGGGACCAAGCCCTCGAGTACCTTCCAGGTATATATTATCATGTACCTCTCTCTCCTCCGCTCCAGTGAGTACATGTTCAAGACTTGCAGGCGTTCCCAGTAGTTTAGGTGGTTTACTGGCTCAATGTGAGCCGTAAATGATCTCTGTATTTGTTCCAGCTCCGATATTTCTCCTGCCCTGAACGGGGCCGTCAGCACTGAGCAATATTCTAAGTGAGGGAGCACTAGCGATTTGAAGAGTGTCACCATCGGCATTGTTTCCCTTGTTTTGAAAGTTCTCAATACCCACCCAGTCATCTTCCTGGCTGTCGTGATCTTTGCCTTGTTATGGTCTTTAAAAGAAAGGTCCGCTGACATAATTATTCCTAGGTCTTTTACGTGTTCCTTACGTTCTATTTGGTGACCCTCTTGAGTTTTGTATATAGTGCTCCTTTTGAGTTCTTCATTCTTTCCATACCTAAGCAGCTGGAACTTATCGCCATTGAACGTCATGTTGTTTTCCACTGCCCACTAGAAAACCCTATTTATGTCTTCCTGTACTTTTTCAGTGTCCTCTACCGTACTGACTTTCATGCTTATTTAATTGTCATCTGCAAATGATGATACAAAAGTGTGCCGGGTGTTTTTGTCTATGTCTGCTATGAGGATGAGGAACAGCAGAGGTGCCAGGACAGTGCCTTGGGGCACTGAGCTTTTGACCTCGCTGATGCTGGATCTTGCCCTGTTCACTAATACTTTTTGTGTTCTGTGTGTTAGGAACCCGAAAATCCATCTGCCTACCTTCCCCGTAATGCCCATGGCCTTCATTTTGTGCGCTATCACTCCATGATCGCATTTGTCAAACGCCTTTGCAAAATCTGTGTAAATCACATCTGCGTTTTGGTCGTCCTCCAGTGCCTCCGTAATCCTGTCATAATGGTTCAGCAGCTGTGACAGACATGATCGTTCTCCTCTAAAACCATGCTGGTTCGGGTTATGTTGGTTGTGCTGGTCCATGAAATTGGTAACCTGCTGAGGGAGAGGACTCAGAAACGAAAGGGGCTAGGAAGAGAGAGAATGACAGTCAGAGGACAACCAGAGCAGGGCAGAGCAACAAGCGCAAGCACAAACAGAACCACCCCTAGAACCCCACAGCCAACAACTCTATCCCAACACTACCCACAATCCATACTTACAGTCCCCCACCTCACACTATGCTGTAGAATCCCCCAGCACACTGCCAGGTCCCGCACCCCCACAAACCCCCCAAAACACAGTGTTGGAGAGGAAACTTAAGATATGGTACACCAACGCTGATAGAATAACAAGTAAGTGGGAGGAGTGGTATGAAAGAATCAAAGAGGCATCACCGGACATCATAGCTCTCAACCAATCTCACAGGAATGATAACAGATGCCATCTTTACAACGGGATATCAGATCCTGAGGAAAGACAGAGGGAACAGAGAGGGTGGAGGAGTGGCACTGCTCGTCAAAATCCAATGGGATTTTGATGAACTGGGGAAAGGAGACAGAGAAGAAGCAAGAGACTACATAATAGGAACATTTCGGTCTGGAGATCCCAAGGTGATAATTGCAGTGATATATAACCCAGCACAGAAGAGGAGGAGGCCAAGGCAAGAGTATGATGAGAGTAACCGAGCGATGGTTCACACACTAGTGGAAGTGGCCAGAAAGGCTCATGCTAGCAGAGCAAAGAGGCTGATTGTGGGTGACTTCAATCACAAGGAAGTTGACTGGGAGAATCTAGAGCCACATCAAGGCCCAGAAACGTGGAGGGCTAAGATGATGGAGGTGGTACTGGAAAACCTTATGTACCAACATGTAAGGGACACTATAAGAGAGAGAGGAGAGGATAAACCAGGAAGACTGGACCTAGTATTCACCTTGAGTAGTGCAGATATTGAGGATATCACATATGAAAGACCCCTCGGGGCCAGTGACCACGTGGTTCTGAGCTTCGAATACATAGTAGAGCTACAAGTGAAGAGGGAAGCTGGAAGGGCAGGACGAATGAAACCAAACTACAAGAGAGGGGACTACACAGGCATGACGAATTTCCTGCACGGGGTTCAGTGGGACTGAGGTCTGGCAGGGAAGTCAGTAAATGAGATGACGGAATGTGTGACAACAATATGCAAGGAAGCTGAGGAGAGGTTTGTGCCCAAAGGTAAAAGAAATAATGAGAAATCTAGGCTGAGCCCTTGGTTCACCCAAAGGTGTAGAGAGGCCAAAAACCAAGTGTGCTAGGGAATGGAAGAAGTATAGAAGGCACAAGACCCAGGAGAATAAGGAGAGCTGTCGTAGAGCCGGAAATGAATATGCATAGGTAAGAAGGGTGGCCAAACGACAATACGAAAATGACATAGCGAAATCCAAATCTGAGCCGAAGCTATTGTACAGCCACATCAGGAGGAAAACAACAGTCAAGGACCAGGTAATCAGGCTGAGGAAGGAAGGAGGGGAGATAACAAGAAACGACCGAGAGGTATGTGAGGAGCTCAATATGAGATTCAAAGAAGTGTTCACAGAGGAGACAGAAGGGACCCCAGAAAGACGGAGAGGTTGGGTTCACCATCAAGTGCTGGACACAATGTTCACAACCGAGAAAGAAGCGAAGAGGCAGCTAAACGAGCTAGATACCTCAAAGGCGATAGGACCGGACATCTCTCCAGGGGTCCTGTGAGAGGGAGTAGAGGCGCTGTGTGTACCACTAACAACAATTTTCAACACATCTACCGAAATAGAGCGATTACCTGAGGTATGGAAGATAGCAAATGTAGTCCCAAATTTTAAAAAAAGGAGACAGGCACGAAGAATTAAACTACAAATCAGTGTCACTGACATGTAAAGTATGCAGAGTCATGGAGAAGATTATCAGGAGAAGAGTGATGGAGCACCTAGAAATGAATGAGCTTATCAACGACATCCAGCACGGTTTCAGGGACTGGAAATCCTGTCACAAACCTACTGGAGTTCTAAGACAGGGTGACAGCAGTCAGACAAGAGAGAGACAGGGGTGGTAGATTGCATTTTCTTGGACTGTAAGAAAATGTTTGACACAGTTCCATACAAGTGATGAGTGCAAAAGCTGGAGGACCAGGAAAGGATAACAGAGAAGGCACTGCAATGGATCAGGGAATAGCTGCCGGGAAGACAACAGCGAATCATGGTATGTGACAAGGTGTCAGAATGGGCGCCTGTGACTAGTGGGTTCCACACGGGTGAGTCCTAGGACCAGTGCTGTTTCTGGTATATGTGAACGACATGACGGAAGGAATAGACTCCGAAGTGTCTCTGGGTGCAGATAATGTGAAGTTGATGAGGAGAATTCAATCAGACGAGTACCAAGCAGAACTACAAAGAGATCTGGAAAGGCTGCTGGCCTGGTCCAGAAACTGGTTCCTGGAGTTCAAACTCACCAAGTACAAAGTCATGAAGATTGGGGAAGGGCGAAGAAGATAGTAGACGGAGTACAGTCTAGGGGGCCAGAGACTACAAACCTCACTCAAGGAAAAGGATCTTGGGGTGAGTATAACACCGGGCACATCTCCTGAGGCGCACATCACCCAAATAACTGCTGAAGCATACGAGCGCATAGCATTCCGACTTCTCAATAAGGAATCGTTCAGGACCCTGCACACCGTATACATTAGGCCTGTATTGGAGTATGCAGCACCAGTTTGGAACCCACACCTAGCCAAGCAAGTGAGGAAATTAAAGAAAGAGCAAAGTTTTGCAGTAAGATTAGTCCCTGAGCTACGGGGTATGTCCTACGAGGAGAGGGTAGGGGAAATCGACCTGACGACACTGGTGGACAGGAGAGATAGGGGAAATATGATAACGACGTAAAGAATACTAAGAATATTCAACAAGGTGGACAGAGACAGGGTGTTCCAGAGATGGGACACAGCAACAAAGGATCACAGTTGGAAGTTGAAGATTCAAATGAATCACAGGGATGTTAGAAAGTATTTCTTCAGTCACAGAGTTGTCAATAAGTGGAATAGTCTGGGAAGTGATGTAGTGGAGGCTGGATTCATATATAGCTTTAAGACGAGGTATGATAAAGCTCATGGAGCAGGAGTGACTTAGTAGCGGCCAGTGAAGAGACGGGGCCAGGAGCTGTTAATCGACCCCTGCAGCCCCAACTAGGTGAGTACACACACACACATACACACGTACACGTCAGCCATCACCTGTTGAAAGTGACGAAATTAGAGTGGTGCATGTGAGTTGTGCCCCAAAAAATGCAATCGAAAATATTTTACGCAATATTGCCAGGGGTAAGGAGAAGCTACATACCTAAATACATACATACAATATATATATATATATACATATATATATATATATATATATATATATATATATATATATATATATATATATATATATATATATATATATATACACACATATATATATATATATATATATATATATATATATATATATATATATATATATATATATATATATATATATATATATATATATATATATATATATATGTCGTGCCGAATAGGCAGAACTTGCGATCTTGGCTTAAATAGCAACGCTCATCTTGCCATATAGGACAAGCGAAAATTTGTGAATGCAATAATTTCGCCAAAATAATTTTGAACCTAACGAAAAAAATATATTTCACTGTGTTTGTTTAGTATTAAATTATTGTAAACAAATCTAAAATATATATAGTTGGGTTAGGCTAAAATAAATTGTTCTTGTTATAATAAGGTTAGGTAAGTTTTCTAAGATTCTTTCGGTGCAAAATTAAAAATTTTTATATTAACATTAATGAAAAAAATATATCTTTAAACGTATAAGAGAAAATTTTAGAAAGGTCTTAATTTTAAATGAGTTCTTGCTAATTGACCAGTTTTACATATTCGGCACGACATATGTATATTCACAAATTTTCGCTTGTCCTATATGGCAAGATGAGCGTTGCTATTTAAGCCAAGATCGCAAGTTCTGCCTATTCGGCACGACATATATATATATATATATATATATATATATATATATATATATATATATATATATATATATATATATATATATATATATATATATATATATATATATATATATATATATATATATATATATATATATATATATATATATATATATGCAAAACAACCACTCTGAAAGAATAGAGAAATTCCAAGCGCTTTCGTGACTACTCACATTATCAAGGAACTATGAAAGTAAAGCATCCAAGGAAGCTATATAAGGGGTCTGGCCAGCACCTCACTATTATATCCCACAACGGTTAAACACCTGACGTGCGCCGACCCAACTTGCACAACTCACCCACAAACTATTCTACCCAAGAAAATTTAAAAATTATTATTTGCCCAGTGTATTATTAAATTCTTTCCAAATTCTATTAATTATAAATGGATCTAATTTATATAAACCAAAAGAAATATTCATATTATTGTCAAAACTGCTTTTTATGAAACAAGATTCAATTATATTCCTGTCGACCATGGACTTGCTTGATACTACTTTCTCAACTTTTTGAAAATCAATTGGATGGTTAAAATCTCTTACATGAATAAATAGAGCATTGGAATCTTGTCCAGTTCTAATGGTATATTTATGTTGTTTTAATCTTAGTTCGAGATTTTTACCAGTTTGACCGTAATAAACTTTATCGCAAATTTTACAAGGAATCTTATGGACACATCCATCAGCATTTATAAGATTCCTTGTAAAATTTGCGATAAAGTTTATTACGGTCAAACTGGTAAAAATCTCGAAATAAGATTAAAACAACATAAATATAGCATTAGAACTGGACAAGATTCCAATGCTCTATTTATTCATGTAAGAGATTTTAACCATCCAATTGATTTTCAAAAAGTTGAGAAAGTAGTATCAAGCAAGTCCATGGTCGACCAGTTAGGCCTGAGTGGTTGAGGGGAGAGGACGTGTGTGTTGAGTAAAGTCCTAGGCCTTCTGTATCAGAACTGCTTATCTCACCCGACTGATAACTCATCATGCAACAAATATCGTTGGAGCGCAGCTGAATTGCTGCTGGAACTCTTATGTGTGAACTGTGACTACTGATATACCTAGTGAAACACAAACATCTTGATTTGAAGTGGCTGTAGGAGGCTACACCTTCACTCCACCTCGCCTCTCTCCCCTCCTTCCTCGATTTGGAACTCAGCCATTCACCTCTATTTACTTATGGTCTAGAGGCGGTTTTTGCCAGACCACATAAATGCTTGAGTGCCCGTGTCAGTCCTCTGTGCCGCACTCCACTCACCTTACGAATAAGTCTCCTGTGTGCCTACCTGCCTGCTACAAGCAAATATCCAAGTGGTTGACACGGGCTTAGCAAGCACATTCAAGCAGGCTTGAAAGCAGCATTCCAAGCTAGCCAGAACAAACTAAGGTAGCCTGCAGTTACAGCTGGCCTAAGGCCCAGCAGGTATACGTATACATTCTACAGTGCTGCTGGCATACCAGTGTTTCCTGTAGTGGCTTAGTTAAGAACAATTTAACGAGCATTGCAGTACTGACTTTTTAAGTGGGACATGCCAGAGGTTCACCTATAAACATAGTAAGTTTGTGCTAGAAGTGTTTAGTGCTGCAGATTTGTTGTAAGTTTGTGCTAGAAGTGTTAAGTGCTGCAGATTTGTTGTAACTATTTGCACGAGTGGATTTCACTGACTTAGGACATTGTGCTACCATCAGTACCTACGTAGGCTTAAAATGAGTGAGGAATGTCTGGCCTGCTGGGTGACCTTGAAAATGGCACTATAAGACTCGCATGCCACTTACACCCATACTGCGTGTGTCCAGTGAGGTGAATGTCCCTTCCTCGACTTTCCTATTCACCGGTATCCCTTAGCTCGTCGCCATTATCTACATATGGGATAAGGGCGAGTTTAACCGATCCAGGCTAAACAGCACTCCAAGCCAGCTTGCCAAGGTCAAGTTACACTGCAGTTACATCTCTTCTGAATCCCAGAATGCCTTTGTGAACGTTCTACAGTGTTCCGGCCGTACCTTCGGTGTTGTTAGAACTCTTGTGTGTGAGTTGTGACATACCTAGTGAAACACTGGAATTAGTTTTCCGTTTTGAAAGGCTAGTACCTGGTAACTCCTTGGGAGACGGCTTTTTAACTGTAACAAGCCAGAGGTTCATCTATAAACATATTAAGTTTGTGCTGATTTATTTGTCCACAGAGTGAAAATTTGTCTGTCATTCCTAGACACGTGTGCTAGCTGTGTTAAATGCTGCGGGTTTGGAGTAACTAACGAGTAGTGCAATATTGGTAACTCTCGAGACGACTGTGGCCCCGTGAATGACCTTGAAAATCGCACTGCGACCCGCAGGCCACTACACCCACATTGCCTGTGTCTAGCGAGGTGAATATCCCTTCCTTGTCCCTTCTATTCACCGGTATCCTTTAGCCCATCGCCAGTGTGAAACTCCTGTCAGCTATGAGTATAGCTGATGGTGTTGACGTAGATGATGGTGAAGGCAGATTTGAAACATATTTTAGTAAACAGGCTCGGAAAAAAGAACGAGGCTTCCAGAGAAAGCTTGCTGAAAGCAATACAGTGGGCGCACACCCTCCCAAAGCTGTCAGGTTAGATTTCCCTAACAACACTGATCAAGAGACCAAGTTTAACTGGTTTTTCGAAGCTAGTGTAAACAATCATGAGAAAACGATCAAGTTTGTCCGCGATGAGGATAACTACGTCTTTGTGCCTAATGATTCAGCATTTATAGACAAACTTCTCACTCACGAATATGCCAACATCAAACTCCGAGCTGCCCCACCAAGGGCACCTAAAGTGCTTATTGTCATCTACAACGTCAACAAGCACTTGAATCCTCAATATCTGGCGTCAGAGCAAGTTGCAAGCCCTCGTCGACTTTCCAACGGTCTGATATTAGCTGAGTGGACTGGCCAGGGGACTCTGCCACGCTATATTCACTCCCGTGCAGCCCTCAACAGACGCTATTACATTGCATTGTACAGACCTCCTCAACGTCGATGTTATAAGTGTCAACGCTGGGGCCACATCGCCAGGAAATGCCCATCTAAGTCACACTGGTGTGCAGTGTGTGCCAATGCTCATCCTTCTGAACGGTGTTATGCTATGATCAAACAGCAACAGACTGTTGCTAAACAATGTATCAATTGTAAGACCTCAGGAGTCACAACAGCTCATGCTGACTGCAGTGTGAGGGCTGATCGCATCGCAGCCAACCGCACTTCACCCTGTACCCCTCATAATGGCCCCCCAGGACTACCAGGTACCTCGGGTCTAAATACTGGCTCATGCCTGGCCTCAGACAATGGGGTTGAGCACCTCACCTGGGGAGCACGTCAACAGACCTCCATCACGTCGGCTGTCAATACCAGCCTAGCTGAGTCAGCTGACAGTCAGCCAAATAGCTCAGCTGACCGGGACTTCACGTCTCCAGATGTTCCAAGTCTTGCTCCTGTGGTATACAACCTGATGTCGCGCATAAAAGTACTGGAAACACAACAATTTCTCCTGAAACAACAACTTGAACAACACAAGGAAAGATGTGTAGAGTGTACCAATAACAAGATTGTCACAATTTGTGAAAGCAAGTGTAAGGCTGCTGAACAAGGTGGTGGTGGTGTTCTTAATCACAGTAATGACGAATATAATACTTGTGTTGATAACTGTAGTGAGCATCATAACGAAGGCTATGGTGTCAATGATGTTAGTAATAGTGATGACCGTAATATAAGTGGTGGTGAAGAGTGTGATGAGGGCAATGGTGTCTATAATGTTAGTAATAGTGATGAGCGTAATTTAAGTGGTGGTGAAGAGTGTTATGAGAGCGGTGGTGTCTATAATGTTAGTAATAGTGATGAGCGTAATTTAAGTGGTGGTGAAGAGTGTGATGAGAGCGGTGGTGTCTATAATGTTAGTAATAGTGATGAGCATAATATAAGTGGTGGTGCAGAGTGTGATGAGGTTAGTCACATAGACATTAATGTTGAATACAATACTGTTGACAAATGTAATGAACACAATGTTGGTAGTGGCGCTGGTGATGACAGTTGTAGTGTTGCGTGTAATGTTAGTGGAGGAGGGAATGTGAGTGGTGGTGTCACCTATCATACATTCACACATAAACAGCGTCTTGCTCTGGGTTTACGAAGACTCCCACGAGGCCTTACAACTGGAGGTGCACTTACAAAACTCATGGACAAGGGTAGCACTGTTGACATTGATAAGGTCTGCTATTTATATGAACAATTTTTTCATTATGCTGAGAAACTCGACAAGATCCCAGGACTACTATAATGGATCAAAACTCGTATAAACTTTCTATATTAAGCTGGAACATTGCATCACTTAGAAAAAGACTTCCTGAACTTCATCATAAAGTAACCACCGAACCCATTGATGTTGTGTGTCTACAAGAGTGCAGAGTCCCTGAAAAATCCCAACCCCCTAAATTACCATCATTTGTTGCATATAACATCAAATCTACTAACTCTTGTGTTCTATATATTAAAAAATCACTTCCCCATCAACTTCTTGCACACAAGAAAACAGAGGGGCTACAATATCACGGTGTTAGGATTTATATAGGGAACTCTGCTCTCAACATATTTAACTTGTATGCTCCTGCTGATAAATTTAATTACTTGGAGCTCCCAACTTGTGTTCATTCTGAGCCTACTCTTATTATTGGCGATTACAATGCGAGACACAAAAGCATTGGAAACTCACAGTTTGGTAATCGTAATGGCAATCAACTGTTGTCACTCTTAAACAGTCATGATAATGTCCAAATTGTAGGTGACCTTGAACCTACACATATCTATGGAGGCGTCCTTGATCTGTGCCTGGGCTTCAACATTACTTATGCCAGCTGTGAGTCTTCCATTGTAACAGATATAGCGTCTGATCATTTCCCTAGGCTAACCTCACTAGATATTGGTAATACTATCCTTCCTGGTGGGATATTCAAACGGAAACGTTTTAGTGTTCCCACAGATCAGCATGATGACTTTGTTGCACATGTGACTGACTGGTATAATTCCTATGAGTGTTCCTCTGTAGAGACCTTTAACAATGATCTTGTGAGCAGTATTCAGAACTACTTAGAGCCGCCACTGCAACCTCTTGGTACTCTAAACCCAACAAACTTCCATAATAATCATACCTCCTTCAAAAACCATACTTATTACAATGATTCTAAACTTCGTACACTGAAACGTACTGCTCGCAGACTAGGCCTAGCCTATAGAAAACATCGTACCCCTGGAATGCTGAGGCTCTTCCAAACTGCCCTTGCTGCTGCCAGAGAGCGTATGACAGAGCTGCGGCAAACCGACTGGGAAAAATTTGTCAACGGTCTTAATGCTCACACCCCACTTAGCCGGGCATGGAGGGACATAAATAGAATTAAGGGTAACCGAACTGGGCAGATCGCGCACCCTCATCCCTTGCATAGGGCGAATGAGTTAGTCAGTGCTTGGGCTGCTACATCTAGCTATGACAATCTTCCCAGTACCACACAGGCAAAATTAAATGACAAATATGATGCAAGGGAGAGACTTGTTTGCTTTATGCTCAGTAAGGCAGATGATTGCAACATTCCTTTCACTAATTATGAACTTGATGCAGCGCTAACTAAGGGCAACTCCACGTCGCCTGGTGAGGATGGTATTACTTACAACATACTCAGATTGCTGTGTCGAGTACCAGGTAATCCATTACTTGAATTATATAACATGAGCTATGTAACTGGGGAGCTCCCTCAATCTTGGACCAACAGCCTCATCATTCCAATTCCTAAGCCCAATCAACAAAATGCATTTCGCCCAATATCTCTTACTAGCTGCTTGTGTAAAACATTTGAGAGAATGATTCTTAATCGTCTCATGTACAGAATCAAACAATTCTTGTCTCCCCGGTTACATGGTTTCATGCATGGAAGGAGCGTGCATCATTGCATAGCCACCTTTCTCACCCTGCACACTGACAGCTCCTACACTACCTTCCTTGACCTTAAATCCGCTTTCGATGTAGCCAACCGACATGTAATAATTAGTGAACTTGCCAGAATGGATGTTGGAGGATGGCTTCTCCGCTGGATTAAAGGCTACCTGTCCAACAGAAAATCGTCTGTGTTGTTCCAGGGACATAGAAGTGTAACTAAAGACTTTGAATTAGGAACCCCACAGGGAGGTGTGCTCAGTCCCACACTATTCAATATTCTAATTAATGCATTACTTAATGCTATGCCTAGTCAGCCCCATAATTATGTGATTAGTTTTGCTGATGATATAATGATTCACACCACCGGATTCTCCAACACCCAAAACATTCTTAATCATGTACTAGCCTCGTGTCAGGACCTGGGGTTGATAATCTCTACTGATAAAACAAAGATACTCAATAGGCGTCCTCCTCGACAGAGAGGCACAGTTCGTCAGATCCAATTGCATGATGGGTCTCTTCTAGAATATGTAAGCAGATACAGGTATCTAGGCTTTGAGGTTCCACTACTTGGACCTGTTGTAACAAGACTTTGTCGCCAATACAAAGAACGACTAAGAGCACTTAGAGTTGTGGCAGGGCTTCACCCCAGGTATGGTGCTAATGTTAAAATTGTGAAAATGATGTATCTTGCTTATATTAGATCATTGGTTGATTATGCTGCGCCACTACTTGCTCTTGTGTCTGACTGGAAGCTTGGAGGGCTGGAAAAACTGCAGAACGAAGCAATGAGGATCATCCTAGGATGCCCTCGTACTGCCAAAATTTTAAATATGCAAAAAGAACTTGATATTCCAAGCATCAGAGATCGTGTTACTGAAAGAAATATCCTAATTGGGGTTAATATGCTCAGGCAAGCTCATTCAAACCCCTGCACAGAAGCCCTCCAAACTTTCCTCAGCACTGGTGAACACTCCTCCAGATGGATCGAAAAGACTGGAACCGACCTCCGCATGAATCAGATACATGATCTATGTCAAGTAAGGCAACAGCGGCACTTCTCCACTCCATGGAATATTACCCCATTCCAAACTACCATTCCTCCATTTCCCCCCAAACTACTTCTTAAATCACAACCAAAACTTCGCCTTGAAGTCAAACATGAGGCCTTAAGCTGTATTGATAACTTAGTCACACAGCACACACTCTCGCAAATTATTTACGCTGATGGTTCTGTTCACCAATCCACTGGTGCAGCTGGTAGTGCTGCTGTTGTCGTACAGAGTGATGGCTCTCTTAAAGAAATTGGAGCACGCATCAATAATTGGGCGTCTACCCTTCAGACAGAGCTGTTTGCCATACTCCTTGCACTAAAATGCATCTATGTATCAAAGATTGACAGTTTAATTGTAACTGATTCTCTGTCATCCATAAATGCTCTCAACTCATTAAGCATAAATTGTGGCATGCTTGTGTCAGAAGCCAGACACAGGTATGGTAGGATTGTGGACAGTGGAGTCAGAGTGCACATGCTGTGGATTCCATCTCACATTGGTCTTCAGATGCATGATAGAACTGATAAATTGGCTAAGCTGTATGCTTTCAAAGAGGGAGTAGATTACAATCTTGGCTTGTCAGGTAGTAGTTTGAGAACAATAATACGAAAAGAACTTCAGCTGAATTTTATGGACTTAAGGCTCAGGGAGATTGACACCAGTGAGTCCATCTATCATCATTCTATCATGCAGGAGGAGCCACATGTCTATGGTGCATCCAACAAAATAAGCAGACTCTTGGATGTCACTACCGCCCGGCTCCGGCTGGGTTACAAGTATCTTTGGCAGGT
>NW_027199724.1:0-28728 GCF_038502225.1 Cherax quadricarinatus | reverse complement strand
CTTGGATGGACGTGACTGATATAGAGCATCATATTTCGAGGTAACCCCACGTATTTAGTGTAATATTTCGAAGTGACCCATATATTTTACATCATACGCAATCGTCCCACTTCCGCTGGGTTTTATTACACCATAAATATGTAATTTGAGTGCCGGTGAAGCTTCAAAGGCAAGGACTACTATGGCAATGGACCTGGAGACCTCATAAATGCAATACTCTTTGCAGTCATGCGATCGCTATGCGCCAGGTGTCCTTCACGCCGCTCTAATTGCACCAGCCACACACAGAATTTTAAGCAAAGTGATCAATTTCTTTTCGCATTTAATTTTGAGTTTTATCAGCTTGTCACAAGTAAGACAGTTTTGATTGGCTGGAATGTGATTGATGGTGCCTTTTAATGTAAGGTGACGTGTCAGGGTATCGGTATCAGTGATATTTGTAACGCTAATTACTGAATATTTCTTAATTGATTGGGTTTGCCAGCATGTGATGCTGAAAACTTATATTTCTAATTGATACCTTTACTGTTAAGATATTTAATGTGGCTGTAATTCGTATAAGTAGTTTTTTAATATTTCAATAATGTTTTCTTTATTATTATATTTATACAAAAACTCGGACATAGGAGAGAGAAGCTCATGATGACGTTACGGTCCGTCTGGACAATTTACAAGCTGCGCTAACACACGAAGGTGACGGAGCCAATATACAGCCTCTCCTCATTTAACGACGAAGTCCCGTTCCTAAGACCACGTCGTTAAACGAATTCGTCGTTAAGTGAGGAGCATACTATAATGGTAGTGAGTTTGAGTTAACCATATCTGATATTGTTTTAATGTCACCTTTGCACCATTCATAACATTTCTGGTATATTTTTAAATGTTTATACATCAGTGTACTGTATATTGAAATAAACTGAATAAAGCTATGAATACTGGTCAGAGAGCCCGTCATAAGTCTGAGGCGTCGGTAAACAAGTACGTCGCTATGTGAGGAGAGGTTGGGTATGGAAGAGGGGGGACAGGAAGAGGAAGAAGGAACATTGTTTTTACAATTTTACTTAATTGTAATTAATGTACAATAGATCTTGATAGTTTGTCATTTAATGTGAAAGCAAAATAAATAATTGGTTATTTAGTATGAGGAAGACAGGTGTATAATGGTATTGTTAAGCAAAAGACAGCAGAAGTTATATGACTTGTATTTCCTTCACCAAAGAAGCAAGCTGATATTTATAATAAATACACTATTTACAATTGTAGATGAATGGTTCAGAGAACCGACATGTTGTTGAATTAGACACATGTGCAACTCTTAAAGATACCCAAGAGTTGCACATGTGTCTAATTCAACAACTATTTACAATATGTACAGTAATGTAAGAGAAAGGGCACAATACGGTGATCAGAAGAGGCAAAAGCAGGAGCCAAAGAAAGCATTGTGAGGGACCAGTAGCCCAGACAAGTCAAAACTCGTGTCACAAGTGAACTACATTGCTTCATAACTCTGGCGGGCTTGTCCGTGATTGGCCGATGAGCTGAGATACTGATATAACGATGGAACCTCTTTTGATCATTAAATCATTAACACCTGGTTTGCTTGTCGGGAGGCAGCCTATTTGCGAGTGTGACATATGCTGAATAAAATGTAACATACTCGTAGCATGCCACACCCCCACCCCAAAAGGCTCTAATATCCAGAACTAGGTATCCCCTCCATGGGTAGCTTGCCCACAAGACACTAAATTTTAATGGCACCACCTTTCCTCTCAACCATCCAGCTCATTAGGTAGTGTTCAGCTCCAAGTAAGTAACTTTATTCAGGTATACACAAATACAGTTACATAGAAGAGCACTTCTTTTCTTCAGTGGTGAGAGCAGCTCTCTCCACAGAGTACTACACATTCATTTAAACTTTTTAGTGTTTGAATTGAGGTAGTAGTTTTCGTAGGTAATACGTCTATATTCGATGTACAGGGCCTGGGAATCATCTTTACACAAGTTTATTAAACCTCTGTTCCGACTGGCAGCCTGGGTGAGGGATTCAATTTCCCGAGAAAGAGATTCAATCCTTTTGTCCTTCTGCGATGCTACTCGACTCGGTGCCATTAGTTCGTATTCTCTCTCCTTAGCAAGCGAGCGCTGGAGGTAAAACTGCTTCGTTGCTGTCATCATAAAATGATCGAAGGCGTCGGCTTGTTCTTTCCGTTTCTGACTCAGTTCTTCCCATTTTATCTGCTCATCTTGTAGCTCTCGTATCTTCATATCAATATCCTCACTTAATTCGCGATATTCCTCTACTCGACGGTATTTAACCTCAAACTCGTACTCAAGGGACTCGATCTGGTCTTGCAAGTATTCTTTGCGGCGGCCTTCTGTTTTGTGCTTAACCAAAAGCTCCTCGTGAGCTTTTCTGTCCTTCTCCCGTTGCTCACTAAGGTCATTATAGCCCTGGAGAGCCTCTTCATAACCAGACTTGAGTGACCAAGCCTCCTGTTTTCCTCTTTCAGCTATGACCTTGGCAAATTCATGATCATGCTTAAGACTAACATGATAATTGCGGAGGGACTCTATATCACTGTGTTTTTTCTTTAAATCGTCGTCTAAAGAACGTATTTTACCCATCAGATTTTCCTTCTGGAGTAGTTCTTTTTCACGTTCTTCTATTAAATTTCTTCTTCGAAGCCGGTCTTTCTTAAACCTCTTCTTTATTTCTTTCTTTCCCCTTTTCACGTTGTTTCGATCTTGTAGGAGCATCTCGTAGTTCTCCAACTGGTTTCTATGTTGCTTGACAAGGTCTTTGTAATGCCTCGTCTTCTCGTCACGAGCTCTTGCTACCCCGAGAGACTCCATCTGGCTCCTTTTCAAGTTTGTCTGAGCAAGTCGATGCTCTTGCTTAAGCTCTGTATGCTTAAGACGGAGAGCGTCCAGTTCACTGTCTCTGGCGTCGACCAGAGCGCGGAGCTTTACACGCTCATCCTCTTCACCCTGGCAGAGCAGAGCTGCCTCATGAACATTGGCGGCACATGCAAGTACTACCTCGTATGCTTCTTCGGTATTGTGTGCAACCTCTTGCTTCTGACGTTTAGATTCGTCTAGGAGGAGCTGCAACTCTTTTATTTGAGCAATAAGTGAAGCATCCTCATTGACGTACTCAGCATGGTGGTCACCCTCGGGATGGGCATATACCTGAGCGTCCTCACCACCAGAATGCATCGGAAAGCCGTCTGCTGGTGTAGGTAGAGTACTACCCACACCAGGTTTGTCTAGTACTATGAGGCTCTCATCCTCACCACCTACAACGTGTGGTGGGCCATGCTCCATGTGGTGAAGCTTGCTTAGTGCCACAAAGCTGGGAGCCTCACCAGGAGCCCCGCGACGTCCCTTACCGCGAGAGCGTCCACGACTGAATGAACGACCCTCAACAGTAAATAAACCCGGAATGAGAATTATTATGACGATTTTTATTAGAATTAATTTCATTTTTCTAATAATTATACGATTACTTGTAATACAAAAAACACAAACCGCAGACAGTGGAACTTTATCGAGATGAAAGTTCCATACATGCAAGAATATTTCTCAAGTTACTGAATGTAATCAGTTCACCACCAGTCGAGAATACTTTAAATCACTGAAGAAAATTTTCATTGTATATACACAGATTATTATTATTATAATCAAAAAGAAGCGCTAAGCCACAAGGGCTATACAGCATATATACACAGAAAGCCATACACATCTCGGTACTCACGATGAATGACCGGGCTCAGCGGTGCTTGAAAACATTGTATTAATGAATTCCTGTGAAATGCAACATTATCAAATGCACAATCTACTGACTGGAGTTTTGAGGTTCTCTGATCGCGGGTTCAAACCCCACCCGTGGTATCATTTACACAGTCAACTGTAATCACCCACACCCATCATAACGGAAGACTACACTAACGTCCTAGTGCACGCAGAACCACGTGTAACATTCCCAGGTACTACAAGTACTGTGTTGGTGGTGATGGCGACAGTAGCAGTGACAGTGACAGTAGCAGTGACAGTAGCAGTGACAGTGACAGTAACAGTGACAGTGACAGTAGTAGTACAGTGACGACAGTAGCAGTGGCAGTAACAGTGACAGTAGTTGTGATAGAACCTCCACTCTGATACAAGGACGGAGAGGATAGAACCTCCACTCTGATACAAGGACGGAGAGGATAGAACCTCCACTCTGATACAAGGACGGAGAGGATAGAACCTCCACTCTGATACAAGGACGGAGAGGATTTAGATACAAGGACGCTCCATCAGGGAAATTGATTCACGTGGGTTTAGCGCTTCATTGTTAATTAATATTACGAATTACAATTTATTATTATTATTATTATTATTATTATTAGTAGTAGTAGTAGTAGTACTGTTATTATTTTATTATTATTATTATTATTATTATTATTATTATTATTATAATTATTAATTATTATTATTATAAATAAGTGGTCAACACTCATTTTCTGGCCAATTATATTACAGTGACTTTAGGGTAAGTTTGTGGTGCTGATTCCCAATGTCATCGGTTTTGCTTGATTGGCTCTAGTTTTTGATAAATTTGGTATCCCATTGAAAAACATAAAAGATGTGAAAAATATATTGATCAGGCGGGGCTAACTTACAAATAGCATTGAAATTATTCTTTAGATCACGCAGATCAACACAAATAGACACACTTGTGCTCATGATGGCAAAGCTTCTGCAAAACTATTTGATATTTTCGTATTCTTTAAGTTTTGTTGAGTGAGCAATTGGAAGAGATGCATTTTGGTTACTAGTGTGCAATAAGACACATTTCGAACTTCAAATGGAGCTGTCTATAAACAGCCGCCAATCTCATGGTCGATATTTAGGTCTCATTCGAAGAAGTCCAGAGATGTTATTGTAGCATACAAGTTCTTCATCTTGGCTGAAGTAAGGAAGGAGTTCAACCTCTCTTGTCCAATAGGATGTTATTTTAACACAGTTCTTTTCTTTTAGTCTGGATGCTAAAAGTTCAGATTCTTGCTTTGAAAGACTGAGGTCACGTATCAGATCATTGAGTTCTTCTTGGGAGAACTGTTGGGCTGTTGAAATGCTTACTTCATATTCACTTCCACTGCTATCACCTGTGTTACATCCTAAAGCCTGAGTTTCTTCAACATCTGACAAGGGAAGGTCAGTGTTGTAAACACTGGTATGGGAACATCTTCACTGTGTGGCACAGTGATCCTTGCTGATTCCAAATCAGGATATTCCCACTTGACTTTCTTGTATCGACTGAAACCTTTCACATTCATCATACAGAAACAACAGTCGTCACGGAGGCTTTACGACTCTCTCCACACCATAAGCACACCGAAGTTTAAATTTTTCCTTTGCCTATTGTACCCACTGTCGTAAGCATTCTACACAGGTTTTACAAATCATATGAGGAGCCCAAGACTTGTCCTGTTCTCCAAGCGCCACTCCAAAATAAGCAAGATAAGCTTGTCTTACAAAAACTTATTTTTTTTTTTTTTTGCAAAGAGTATTCGCCACAAATGTAGCAAAATTTATTGAGATTGTTTAAGCAAACTCTTCGTGAAGAACTCATGTTTATATGGAGAAAATAGCAACATAAAGTTTACAATATTGTTATATGGTCATTGTTGATAAAACTCCTCTCGTTATATATTAAATCATTAAAACTTTCTATATATACAAATTGTCACTGTATATACATATACACGCGTTATGGCTAAGTTCCCTGTTAATTGAAAGTAGGTATGCAATATCTCACAAACTAAAGCCTATTTGAAAACATACTGCCATTTTCGAATTCAGCAACCCCAAAATACCTTCAAATATCATTGGCAACTCAAGTTTTCTTACTGCAGGTGCCACCTGGGCTTACAAGTGGAATTTGGCACATGGCCCTCACTTTGCCCAAATGTCTTTGAAGATGGTTAGAGGCACAATTATCATTCCCTTGCCCCACTTGACAGAGGGGAAGCTGTTACACAGACCTCTCTCAGTCACGTGTGCACAAGGGGAGAAAAGTCATTAAACTTTCTCCGACCATTCTACTGATGGAAGAACAAGTTCCACCACAAAAAAATTAGAAGACCAGAGGATAAAACGGGTAGAGGAAGGAGTAAAAGCAGTAGTAGTAGTGATTGTTATTGTTGCAGTAGGAGTGGTGACAGTAGTTGCTGTAGCTTCTACTACCACTACTACTCATCTTCCTCCCTCCTCATGTTCTGTCTTCTGGTCTTCTCTATCTTTTTCTCGTTCCTTTGCGAGTTGGCAGTGAAACATCCTCCGAGGTTTTCTTTCCTAAATGAGAGTTTTCGGTAAAGAACAGTCACTAGCTAAATGCTGCTATTTGCTTTAAGGAGAATAAATATCTTCTCTCATTACTTTTGGGGTGCACATTCTGGGGTGATCTGGCTTCTTCTCCATCGCCTTGTGTTATATCTGTTCCAGGAATTTGAAGGAGGTGGTACCGCCAGCTTCAGGGGGAACATAAAGACCTCAAATACAGAATTCTTCTGACGTGTTACAGCTACGTCTGAATAAGTTCGGAGACTCTCGGATCCCGAAAAGTTTGCTCTCAAGTTTCCTTAAAAAAAAATTAGGTGATAAACTTGTCAGGGTGACTAAGGACAAGTAGAGGAAATGAATGCATTTTCCTTCACGGGAGGGAATGTGCCAGCAGCTGGGTTTATGAAGGATTAAGTAGCTCACTGACTAGTCGAAGGGAGTAAGTTGCAGGATTATCGAGGAGTTGTGGGAAGAAAAAACCGTACCAGTAGATGCAAAAAAATAAGATCATATCAGTGACAACTAGTGAAGATTCTTCGGTAAAGGAGCTAACAAAGCGATTACATATTTGCAAGGAGGATAAGGAGGAGGCTGATTAGTGACAATGGAAATGCCTGCGAATGTAATGTGGAGGGACAGTTAGGGAGGTCGGGTCATATAAAGAGAATTTAGCCAGCTAATTTAGTTTGCAAATCTGGTGTGCATGAAAGATGTAAAGGGCACTCGAGGACGGGAGGGTTTACAAGTTCTTAACATGCGCCTTTTATTATGGGGCGCATAATAAAACTATTAACCTAACTAGGGGGTTATTGGGAGACAGAGGTTTGAACATCTGGCAGACATATGCGAGACTGACTGGCGTGAAAGGAGTTGAGTGTTTTATGGGGTTTAACATGTAGTTGGCGTGTGAAAAAGAGTAATATCAACGAAGGGAATGAAAACTGAAAAGCCAGTCTTAAATTTTAGAGGATGTAAAGTGGGTGCACTCTGAAGGTGAGGTGGGAAGACTGTGGTTGTGTGGGTCATGAGGATGTAGAGTGGGTGCACTCTGAAGGTGAGGTGGGAAGACTGTGGTTGTGTGGGTCACACTCTGAGGTGAGGTGGGAAGACTATGAGGATGTAGAGTGGGTGCACACTCTGATGGTGAGGTGGGAAGACTGTGGTTGTGTGGGTCATGAGGATGTAGAGTGGGTGCACTCTGAAGGTGAGGTGGGAAGACTGTGGTTGTGTGGGTCATGAGGATGTAGAGTGGGTGCACTCTGAAGGTGAGGTGGGAAGACTGTGGTTGTGTGGGTCACGAGGATGTAGAGTGGGTGCACTCTGAAGGTGAGGTGGGAAGACTGTGGTTGTGTGGGTCATGTGTGGGTCACTCTGAGGATGTAGAGTGGGTGCACTCTGAAGGTGAGGTGGGAAGACTGTGGTTGTGTGGGTCATGAGGATGTAGAGTGGGTGCACTCTGAAGGTGAGGTGGGAAGACTGTGGTTGTGTGGGTCATGAGGATGTAGAGTGGGTGCACTCTGAAGGTGAGGTGGGAAGACTGTGGTTGTGTGGGTCATGAGGATGTAGAGTGGGTGCACTCTGAAGGTGAGGTGGGAAGACTGTGGTTGTGTGGGTCATGAGGATGTAGAGTGGGTGCACTCTGAAGGTGAGGTGGGAAGACTGTGGTTGTGTGGGTCATGAGGATGTAGAGTGGGTGCACTCTGAAGGTGAGGTGGGAAGACTGTGGTTGTGTGGATCATGAGGATGTAGAGTGGGTGCACTCTGAAGGTGAGGTGGGAAGACTGTGGTTGTGTGGGTCACGAGGATGTAGAGTGGGTGCACTCTGAAGGTGAGGTGGGAAGACTGTGGTTGTGTGGGTCATGAGGATGTAGAGTGGGTGCACTCTGAAGGTGAGGTGGGAAGACTGTGGTTGTGTGGGTCATGAGGATGTAGAGTGGGTGCACTCTGAAGGTGAGGTGGGAAGACTGTGGTTGTGTGGGTCACGAGGATGTAGAGTGGGTGCACTCTGAAGGTGAGGTGGGAAGACTGTGGTTGTGTGGGTCATGAGGATGTAGAGTGGGTGCACTCTGAAGGTGAGGTGGGAAGACTGTGGTTGTGTGGGTCATGAGGATGTAGAGTGGGTGCACTCTGAAGGTGAGGTGGGAAGACTGTGGTTGTGTGGGTCATGAGGATGTAGAGTGGGTGCACTCTGAAGGTGAGGTGGGAAGACTGTGGTTGTGTGGATCATGAGGATGTAGAGTGGGTGCACTCTGAAGGTGAGGTGGGAAGACTGTGGTTGTGTGGGTCACGAGGATGTAGAGTGGGTGCACTCTGAAGGTGAGGTGGGAAGACTGTGGTTGTGTGGGTCATGAGGATGTAGAGTGGGTGCACTCTGAAGGTGAGGTGGGAAGACTGTGGTTGTGTGGATCATGAGGATGTAGAGTGGGTGCACTCTGAAGGTGAGGTGGGAAGACTGTGGTTGTGTGGATCATGAGGAACACACAGGGAGACGTGCACAGCGGGCTAGCACTTGTGTCCTGCAGTGCCTCACACATGGTCACGATCAATAACTCTTATCCTCTTATTTTTTCAGTTGTTCATCTTGTAATATTTAATGTTACCTAGGGTGACCAGTCTTCCCGGGTTGTGGGGGCGTTGTCCCCTGAAACACCCACCAGGTAAGTCGTATCTCCAGAGCCACAACTCAAAGTTGGGTCGTTGGTTTACTGGCTGACCAGGTCAAAGGTCACGTGCAATATCTGCCTAGCAGCAGCAGCAGCAGCAGCAGCAGCAGCAGCAGCAGTAGCAGCAGCAGCAGCAGCAGCAGCAGCAGCAGCAGCAGCAGCAGTAGCAGCAGCAGCAGTAGCAGCAGCAGTAGCAGCAGCAGCAGCAGCAGTAGCAGCAGCAGCAGCAGCAGCAGCAGCAGTAGCAGCAGCAGCAGCAGCAGCAGTAGCAGTAGCAGCAGCAGCAGTAGCAGCAGCAGCAGCAGCAGCAGCAGCAGCAGCAGCAGCAGCAGCAGCAGCAGCAGCAGCAGCAGCAGCAGCAGCAGCAGCAGCAGCAGCAGCAGCAGCAGCAGCAGCAGCAGTAGCAGCAGCAGCAGCAGCAGCAGCAGCAGCAGCAGCAGCAGCAGCAGCAGCAGCAGCAGCAGCAGCAGCAGCAGCAGCAGCAGCAGCAGCAGCAGCAGCAGCAGCAGCAGCAGCAGCAGCAGCAGCAGCAGCAGTAGCAGCAGCAGCAGCAGTAGCAGCAGCAGCAGCAGCAGCAGTAGCAGCAGCAGCAGCAGCAGCAGCAGTAGCAGTAGCAGCAGCAGTAGCAGCAGCAGCAGCAGCAGCAGCAGCAGCAGCAGCAGCAGCAGCAGCAGCAGCAGCAGCAGCAGCAGCAGCAGCAGCAGCAGCAGCAGCAGCAGCAGCAGCAGCAGCAGCAGCAGCAGTAGCAGCAGCAGTATCAGCAGCAGCAGCAGCAGCAGCAGCAGCAGCAGCAGCAGCAGCAGCAGCAGCAGCAGCAGCAGCAGCAGCAGCAGCAGCAGCAGCAGCAGCAGCAGCAGCAGCAGCAGCAGCAGCAGCAGCAGCAGCAGCAGCAGCAGCAGCAGCAGCAGTAGCAGCAGCAGCAGCAGCAGCAGCAGCAGCAGCAGCAGCAGCAGCAGCAGCAGCAGCAGCAGCAGCAGCAGCAGCAGCAGCAGCAGCAGCAGCAGCAGCAGCAGCAGCAGCAGCAGCAGCAGCAGCAGCAGCAGCAGCAGCAGCAGCAGCAGCAGCAGCAGTAGCAGCAGCAGCAGCAGCAGCAGAAATAATGATAGGGTTGTTCTCCAGTTTAAAACACTTGTGTTCACTCAATGTGAAAGTGGTGTTGATGGTGGGGTTGTTCTTCCATAACCCACTATGGTAACATGAACGTAGATAAGTACATTTATGGAGCAACTTGCAATGTGAACAGACTGGCTGATGTAGTGGCCAGGCTCAGGCAGACAGATAATGATCATACTAAACGCAAAGTGTATGACCAACGCTATGGTCCACTTATTGAGGAATATAGAGAGCATAATAACCTATGTGATATGTCAATATCAATGAAAATAAGATACCAGACATATTAAACAAATTTCCTAAATTTGCTTATAGCTTTACGTATTAATCGAGCACTCCTATAAACCATTCTGGGTCCTAGTTCCTAGGCCTTTTGTATCATATGCTTATGCGCTACCCTCCAGAAGATGGATATAGGGAGCACGATAAACTAGCCACTTCGGCAGCAAAATAAAAAAAAACATTGTACTGGTGCTAGAGGACATGGGAGACGCATAGAGCCCACTGTTTCAGACCACTGAATCACATGTGACGCCTGGCTACAGTGCTCCTAACTTTGACTCGTGTATTATTACTCATCTCAGGTACAATATTGTTCATTTACCTCAGTGATAACAAAATAATGTTACGTTATATATCCCAGACAACTGAAGTTAACCCGTCCATCATTCTGTATATGATGTTTCTCTCTACCAGTATAACAGCACTGCTGACGAACCTTCAGACATGAAGTGTTTCTGAAGCTTTCCTCAACTGCATCGTATGGTGATACTTAGCTGTGAGATGGTACTGGAGGGAGATGGTACTGGAGTGAGATGGTACTGGAGGGAGATGGTACTGGAGGGAGATGGTACTGGAGGGAGATGGTACTGGAGGGAGATGGTACTGGAGGGAGATGGTACTGGAGGGAGATGGTACTGGAGGGAGATGGTACTGGAGGGAGATGGTACTGGAGGGAGATGGTACTGGAGGGAGATGGTACTGGAGGGAGATGGTACTGGAGGGAGATGGTACTGGAGGGAGATGGTACTGGAGTGAGATGGTACTGGAGGGAGATGGTACTGGAGTGAGATGGTACTGGAGGGAGATGGTACTGGAGGGAGATGGTACTGGAGGGAGATGGTACTGGAGTGAGATGGTACTGGAGGGAGATGGTACTGGAGGGAGATGGTACTGGAGGGAGATGGTACTGGAGTGAGATGGTACTGGAGGGAGATGGTACTGGAGGGAGATGGTACTGGAGTGAGATGGTACTGGAGGGAGATGGTACTGGAGGGAGATGGTACTGGAGGGAGATGGTACTGGAGGGAGATGGTACTGGAGGGAGATGGTACTGGAGGGAGATGGTACTGGAGGGAGATGGTACTGGAGGGAGATGGTACTGGAGTGGGATGGTACTGGAGGGAGATGGTACTGGAGGGAGATGGTACTGGAGGGAGATGGTACTGGAGGGAGATGGTACTGGAGGGAGATGGTACTGGAGGGAGATGGTACTGGAGGGAGATGGTACTGGAGGGAGATGGTACTGGAGGGAGATGGTACTGGAGGGAGATGGTACTGGAGGGAGATGGTACTGGAGGGAGATGGTACTGGAGTGAGATGGTACTGGAGGGAGATGGTACTGGAGTGAGATGGTACTGGAGTGAGATGGTACTGGAGTGAGATGGTACTGGAGTGAGATGGTACTGGAGTGAGATGGTACTGGAGTGAGATGGTACTGGAGGGAGATGGTACTGGAGTGAGATGGTACTGGAGGGAGATGGTACTGGAGGGAGATGGTACTGGAGTGAGATGGTACTGGAGGGAGATGGTACTGGAGTGAGATGGTACTGGAGGGAGATGGTACTGGAGTGAGATGGTACTGGAGGGAGATGGTACTGGAGTGAGATGGTACTGGAGGGAGATGGTACTGGAGGGAGATGGTACTGGGGGAGATGGTACTGGAGGGAGATGGTACTGGAGTGAGATGGTACTGGAGGGAGATGGTACTGGAGTGAGATGGTACTGGAGGGAGATGGTACTGGAGGGAGATGGTACTGGAGGGAGATGGTACTGGAGGGAGATGGTACTGGAGTGAGATGGTACTGGAGGGAGATGGTACTGGAATGAGATGGTACTGGAGGGAGATGGTACTGGAGGGAGATGGTACTGGAGGGAGATGGTACTGGAGTGAGATGGTACTGGAGTGAGATGGTACTGGAGGGAGATGGTACTGGAGGGAGATGGTACTGGAGGGAGATGGTACTGGAGGGAGATGGTACTGGAGTGAGATGGTACTGGAGGGAGATGGTACTGGAGTGAGATGGTACTGGAATGAGATGGTACTGGAGTGAGATGGTACTGGAGTGAGATGATACTGGAGGGAGATGGTACTGGAGTGAGATGGTACTGGAGTGAGATGGTACTGGAGGGAGATGGTACTGGAGTGAGATGGTACTGGAGGGAGATGGTACTGGAGGGAGATGGTACTGGAGTGAGATGGTACTGGAGTGAGATGGTACTGGAGGGAGATGGTACTGGAGGGAGATGGTACTGGAGGGAGATGGTACTGGAGAGATGGTACTGGAGTGAGATGGTACTGGAGGGAGATGGTACTGGAGGGAGATGGTACTGGAGTGAGATGATGGTACTGGAGGGAGATGGTACTGGAGGGAGATGGTACTGGAGGGAGATGGTACTGGAGATGAGATGGTACTGGAGGGAGATGGTACTGGAGTGAGATGGTACTGGAGAGATGGAGATGGTACTGGAGGGAGATGGTACTGGAGGGAGATGGTACTGGAGGGAGATGGTACTGGAGAGATGAGATGGTACTGGAGGGAGATGGTACTGGAGGGAGATGGTACTGGAGGGAGATGGTACTGGAGGGAGATGGTACTGGAGGGAGATGGTACTGGAGGGAGATGGTACTGGAGGGAGATGGTACTGGAGTGAGAGGTACTGGAGAGATGGTACTGGAGGGAGATGGTACTGGAGTGAGATGGTACTGGAGGGAGATGGTACTGGGGGATGGTATGGTACTGGAGGGAGATGGTACTGGAGGGAGATGGTACTGGAGTGAGATGGTACTGGAGTGAGATGGTACTGGAGGGAGATGGTACTGGAGGGAGATGGTACTGGAGTGAGATGGTACTGGAGTGAGATGGTACTGGAGGGAGATGGTACTGGAGGGAGATGGTACTGGAGGGAGATGGTACTGGAGGGAGATGGTACTGGAGGGAGATGGTGCTGGAGGGAGATGGTACTGGAGGGAGATGAGATGGTACTGGAGGGAGATGGTACTGGAGGGAGATGGTACTGGAGTGAGATGGTACTGGAATGAGATGGTACTGGAGTGAGATGGTACTGGAGGGAGATGGTACTGGATGAGATGGTACCGGAGGGAGATGGTACTAGGGGGAGATGGTACTGGAGTGAGATGGTACCGGAGGGAGATGGTACTGGGGGGAGATGGTACTGGAGTGAGATGGTACTGGAGGGAGATGGTACTGGAGTGAGATGGTACTGGAGTGAGATGGTACTGGAGTGAGATGGTACTGGAGGGAGATGGTACTGGAGGGAGATGGTACTGGAGTGAGATGGTACTGGAGTGAGATGGTACTGGAGGGAGATGGTACTGGAGGGAGATGGTACTGGAGTGAGATGGTACTGGAATGAGATGGTACTGGAGTGAGATGGTACTGGAGGGAGATGGTACTGGAGGGAGATGGTACTGGAGGGAGATGGTACTGGAGTGAGATGGTACTGGAGTGAGATGGTACTGGAGTGAGATGGTACTGGAGTGAGATGGTACTGGAATGAGATGGTACTGGAGTGAGATGGTACTGGAGTGAGATGGTACTGGAGGGAGATGGTACTGGAGTGAGATGGTACTGGAGTGAGATGGTACTGGAGTGAGATGGTACTGGAGTGAGATGGTACTGGAGGGAGATGGTACTGGAGGGAGATGGTACTAGGGGAGATGGTACTGGAGGGAGATGGTACCGGAGTGAGATGGTACTGGAGTGTGATGGTACTGGAGGGAGATGGTACTGGAGGGAGATGGTACTGGAGTGAGATGGTACTGGAGGGAGATGGTACTGGAGGGAGATGGTACTGGAGGGAGATGGTACTGGGGGGAGATGGTACTGGAGGGAGATGGTACTGGAGGGAGATGGTACTGGAGGGAGATGGTACTGGAGGGAGATGGTACTGGAGGGAGATGGTACTGGAGGGAGATGGTACTGGAGTAAGATGGTACTGGAGGGAGATGGTACTGGAGGGAGATGGGAGATGGTACTGGAGGGAGATGGTACTGGATGAGATGGTACCGGAGGGAGATGGTACTGGGGGGAGATGGTACTGGAGTGAGATGGTACTGGAGGGAGATGGTACTGGAGTGAGATGGTACTGGAGGGAGATGGTACTGGAGTGAGATGTTACTGGAGGGAGATGGTACTGGAGGGAGATGGTACCGGAGTGAGACGGTACTGGAGTGAGATGGTACTGGAGTGAGATGGTACTGGAGTGAGATGGTACTGGAATGAGATGGTACTGGAGTGAGATGGTACTGGAGGGAGATGGTACTGGAGGGAGATGGTACTGGAGGGAGATGGTACTGGAGTGAGATGGTACTGGAGTGAGATGGTACTGGAATGAGATGGTACTGGAGTGAGATGGTACTGGAATGAGATGGTACTGGAGTGAGATGGTACTGGAGTGAGATGATACTGGAGGGAGATGGTACTGGAGTGAGATGGTACTGGAGTGAGGTGGTACTGGAGGGAGATGGTACTGGAGGGAGATGGTACTGGAATGAGATGGTACTGGAGTGAGATGGTACTGGAGTGAGATGGTACTGGAGTGAGATGGTACTGGAGTACTGGAGTGAGATGGTACTGGAGGTACTGAGTGAGAGGGTACTGGACTGAGATGGTACGGGAGTGAGATGGTACTGGAGTGAGATGGTACTGGAGTGAGATGGTACTGGAGTGAGATGGTACTGGAGGGGATGTGAGATGGTACTGGAGTGAGATGGTACTGGAGTGAGATGGTACTGGAGTGAGATGGTACTGGAGTGAGATGGTACTGGAGTGAGATGGTACTGGAGTGAGATGGTACTGGAGTGAGACACGACACAGCAACGCTTAAAATTCTCGTCAAGGTTGGAGTTATAATGAAAATGATTATTTGCTGTGGACGTTTCACCAACAAGTGGTTTCCTTAGTCTAATACAGAGACGAGTGGTGGAAGACGAGAAGGAATTTGAGGTAATCGGTCCCTTATCCTGGAGCCGATGTATTCAATATATCAATCTTGAGATTCAAATTAATTATTACCTGGAGTCTACCTGGAGGGTATTCTGGGGGTCAACGCCCCCGCGGCCAGGTCCACGATCAGACCTCCCCGTGGATCAGGGCATGATCAACCAGGTTGTTACTGCTGACCGCACGTAGTCCGGCATAGGAAACACAGCCCGGCTGTTCCGACACCGACTAAGTATCTCTCCATATATACAAATACAAATATATACCAGCTGGTATATAGACCCCTGAGGCTCAGTATTTGTATCTTCAATAAACTTGTTTAGCCTATGTTCTCATGCATAATATTCAGATTACTAACCACGATTATTAGTAACCTCGGAAAATCTAAGAAAATTAATCAGTGTAGCTTGTTTATGTATCCCCCTTGTTTATTAGGTGTCCCCTTGCTTATTATGTGTCCCCCCTTGTTTATGATGTATCCCCCTTGTTCATTATGTATTCCCTTGTTCATTAGGCACCCCTTTGTTCATTATATATCCCCCTTGTTTATTATGTATCCCCTTATTTATTACGTATCCCCCTGTTTATTAGGTATCCATTATGTGTCCCCTTGTTTATTAGCTCTGCCCCTCTAGCATCCAGCCTGTTACTGGGGTTTTGTAACAAGTAGTCAGAATCCTAGTCCAATTATCCATTAGAATTACAAAAAGTTGAATAGTGCTTTAGGATCTCAACTGGTAGGTTACTAATCAAATTTAAAATTAAGATGTTTATTAGCAAAGCTAAAGTTCTCTAGGTAGATAACATCAAAGTAAATGAATTTATATAATATAGGATACAAGTTCCTACACTTCTCTCGTACTGCAAAAGATATACAGTATAATAATGCTGAAAGTACATTTTATATCTGTATGGCTCTTAAGTACCGTCTGGTACATTGTCAACAAGTGTAAACATAATAATATTTACGAGTGTGTGTTAATGTATGTATGTGTTGCTAGTAGTCTACTGAGTCTCAAGACTCGACTCGACTTAACCAGTGACTTAATGTCCTCAAATAATGTATCTTCCTGACCAACTTGGCAATCAGAACAGCTTGCTTGAACAATACGGCGACCGTTCGCCAACAGCAATAAAGTCACAAGCAGCAGCACCACGGAGTCAGGAACAAGGAGACAAAATAACGACCCTAACTGAGGACCTTCTACAGATCCTCCACAAAAAGCATAAAACTCCCTTTATACTGAATCTAAGTTTAACATAACCAAATCCCCGACTACGACGGTGCTCAGATACCAAGCAAATTAGGCCAGAAGCTACAGCTCAAGACCTGGGTTAAGAGAGAGTGTCAGTGAGACACACAACCTCAGTAAAACGTCGAAAATAACTAAATCTAGGCTATTCTCAGTGAACAAAGTTACACAGAGTTGCGAGAAGTATATTTCGTCTCACTACCGAAAACATTCTCTACCAAAACAGTCTAGATAACGAACACAACCAGAAACAAGAGAGGGAGGTGTTGGTCAGACCAGCACCAGCAACGAAAGAGAACGACCAAGGTAAGGCAGTGTCCCAACTTCCTTTGACTGCTCCTTCCCAGCCACTCCAGAGAAGCTGGCAGGTAAACAAGCGAGGCGGTAATTAACAAGGTAGTTTGCCAATGCTGGCAGCTACTCAACAGTCGAGCAATGAGCACAGAAGTGTAAACGTTACATCCTACCTAACAATATAACCTTAGTTAAATAATAATGTAAACCGAGATACTTTCAATTTAGCTAATATTGAAAATATCAGCAATATAAAATTATATGGAAGGTAATATACATTATATACATCGAATATTCACTGGGCCCCATTCAGGGGTCGTAATATGCAGGTTATCTGTGTATTTGAGTGGATGGTCATGAATTACCTCATGCATGGAATCAAACAATTTTTGTCCCCGCGACTTCCTGGTTTCATGCATGGAAGGTGTGTGCAACAATGCATGACCACCTGACAGCTCCTTCACTACCTTTCTGGATCTCATTTAACATAGCTAGCCGATTATTATTATTATAATCATGGGGAGCGCTAAACCCGTAGGATTATACAGCGTATGTGGGGGGATTGGAAGGTATTCAGGCTCAATTCAGGGAACTGGAGCACAGATACAATTCCCTAGATCAAGAGCCCCTCACCAGCATCAAGGAACCTACCTTGAGGGGATCCGGAATGTAACCATTCGTGAACTTGTCACATTGCAAATAAGTTGATGGATCCT
This sequence comes from Cherax quadricarinatus, assembly GCF_038502225.1. Taxonomy (NCBI): domain Eukaryota; kingdom Metazoa; phylum Arthropoda; class Malacostraca; order Decapoda; family Parastacidae; genus Cherax; species Cherax quadricarinatus. The sequence goes on along the minus strand of NW_027199724.1, from coordinate 11,116 downwards.
CCGTTGGATCAAAGGCTACTTGTCCAGCAGCAAATCTATTTTGTTCCAGGAGCACAAAAGTGTAACTAAAGATTTTGAATTAAGAATTCCAGAAGATGTCCTCGTTCCAACTTCATTCAATATTCTAATTAGTGCTTTTTAAAATGCTGTTCCTGGCCAACACAATCATTATATGATTAGTGTTACTGGTAATATAATGATTCACACCGCCGGACTCTACAACGACAGAACATTCTCAGCTATGTAGTAGATTCATGTCTACTGGCCCATACTGGGCAGGTCTTTCTCAATAGTCGTCCTTTCTAGCAGAGAGGAACATTTCGTAGGATCCATTTGCATAGTGGGTATGTGCTCAAATACTGAACCAAGCACATTTATCTAGGACTTGAGGGACATGTGAAAGGACTTCTTGTAACCAGACTTTGACGCCAACTCGAAGACACGCTGAGAGTAATTTTCTGTGGCAGGATTTTTATACCAGACATGGTGCTAATGTGAAAATTGTAAAAATGATACATATTACCTATATCAGATCACCAGGTGACTTTGCCGAACCCCTGTTTCACTTGTGTCACACAGTAAGCTTGGAGAGACAGAAATTGCAGACCGAAGTGATGAGGTGTTATCCTGGGATGTTCGTGTACTTTTAAAATGCAAAAAAAAAAAAAAAAAAAAATGAGGAAAGAACTTGATATCCCAAGCAAGAGAGATAGAGTCGCTGAGAGAAATGTACTCGTGGATGTTAATATCATCAGGCAAACCCATCAAAACCCTTGCACTTTGAAGCCCCTCTAGGCTCTCTTTGCCACAGGTAAGCACTCCTCCGAATGGATCATGAATCAGACGTGATCTATGTCAAATACTGCAGCAGCGACGCTTTTCCGGCCTTGGAAAATTACCTATTTACAAATCACTATCCCCTCACATTTTTCCCAAAGAATCATATTAAAGCACAGTATAAGCATTGTCTTGAAGCCAAGCTAACTGTGATTTAGTCACACAGTACTCTCATTCACATACATTTATTAAAAGCTCTGTTGACTAACCCGCTGGCGCAGGTAGTAGCACCTTTGTTGTCAAGCAGAGTGAAGACTCCTGTATAGAAACTGAAGCTTGGCATCAACAACTGGACTTTAAAGATATTAAGCTAGCCTCTCACATTGGTCCTCAAACGCATGACAGACATGATGAAATGTCTGAGGTGTGTGCATTACAGCAGAGAGGAGACAGAGGGATGACAGGTGAACTGACACCAGCCACTTCACCTGTCATCCCTCTGTCATGCAAGAGGAGCAATATATTTATGAAAAATCCATGAAAATCAGCAGACTCTTAGCTATCACTACTGCCGTAATAGTACCTCTAGAACCCCAATGGAAATAAGTCACTTTGTCTGACTTTTTTTTGGGTTATCCTAGGTTCTCTACACATATGCTGCTATGTATGATAATCTATGTAACTGTATTTGTGTATACCTGAATCAGCTGGTGATGTAGACACCAGCTGATGTAGACATGACTTAATGTAAACTTTTGCAGAGGAAATTGTCACTCACTACGTCATAATGTGCTGGAATAAAAAAAAAAAAATAATTAATTCTGGCACCAATCACTCACATGCGTTCAAGAAATGACAATGTAATTTATCCAGAGTGGAATATTACCATATATTCTGCCAACCAAACTCGTCCAAATTCAGTCATAAATAACGTAAGTCATGAACACTAATAACGTAAGTCATAAACACTAATAACGTAAGTCATAAACACTAATAACGTAAGTCATAAACACTAATAACGTAAGTCATAAACACTAATAACGTAAGTCATAAACACTAATAACGTAAGTCATAAACACTAATAACGTAAGTCATAAACACAAATAACGTAAGTTATAAACACTAATAACGTAAGTCATAAACACTAATAACGTAAGTCATAAACACTAATAACGTAAGTCATAAACACTAATAACGTAAGTCATAAACACTAATAACGTAAGTCATAAACACTAATAACGTAAGTCATGAACACAAATCGTAAGTCATAAACACTAATAACGTAAGTTATAAACACTAATAACGTAAGTCATAAACACTAATAACGTAAGTCATAAACACTAATAACGTAAGTCATAAACACTAATAACGTAAGTCATAAACACTAATAACGTAAGTCATGAACACAAATAACGTAAGTCATAAACACTAATAACGTAAGTTATAAACACTAATAACGTAAGTCATAAACACTAATAACGTAAGTCATAAACACTAATAACGTAAGTCATAAACACTAATAACGTAAGTCATAAACACTAATAACGTAAGTCATAAACACTAATAACGTAAGTCATAAACACTAATAACGTAAGTCATGAACACAAATAACGTAAGTCATAAACACTAATAACGTAAGTCATAAACACAAATAACGTAAGTCATAAACACAAATAACGTAAGTCATAAACACAAATAACGTAAGTCATAAACACAAATGACGTAAGTCATAAACACTAATAACGTAAGTCATAAACACTAATAACGTAAGTCATAAACACTAATAACGTAAGTCATAAACACTAATAACGTAAGTCATAAACACTAATAACGTAAGTCATAAACACTAATAACGTAAGTCATAAACACTAATAACGTAAGTCATAAACACAAATAACGTAAGTCATAAACACAAATGACGTAAGTCATAAACACTAATAACGTAAGTCATAAACACTAATAACGTAAGTCATAAACACAAATAACGTAAGTCATAAACACAAATGACGTAAGTCATAAACACAAATAACGTAAGTCATAAACACAAATAACGTAAGTCATAAACACAAATGACGTAAGTCATAAACACTAATAACGTAAGTCATAAACACTAATAACGTAAGTCATAAACACTAATAACGTAAGTCATAAACACTAATAACGTAAGTCATAAACACTAATAACGTAAGTCATAAACACTAATAACGTAAGTCATAAACACTAATAACGTAAGTCATAAACACTAATAACGTAAGTCATAAACACTAATAACGTAAGTCATAAACACTAATAACGTAAGTCATAAACACTAATAACGTAAGTCATAAACACTAATAACGTAAGTCATAAACACTAATAACGTAAGTCATAAACACTAATAACGTAAGTCATAAACACTAATAACGTAAGTCATAAACACTAATAAGCTACATTAAATTCTAATAATCTTGGTAGAATTACCAACAATATATTAGGTAAAAGGACACAAGTGCAACTAATGTAACATTTTATTGTGGCAACGTTTCGCTCTCCAGGAGCGTCAAAGCTCCTGGAGAGCGAAACGTTGCCACAATAAAATGTCACATTAGTTGCACTTGTGCCCTTTTGCCTAACATACATTAAATTGCTTTTGAATTCATGTCAGCATAAAAAAACTTTTTCCAATTTGTTACCAGATCATTAATTTGTGATTAGTTCATTACCAAAGTAACTTCTTAGCTACCAAAATTTTGGGGCCCCGTCCCTGTATATTATGCGCCTCTGTAATGTTTTCGCTGCCCCCGACAGGATGCGTTTGAAGTGTATAATAATAATTAAACTAAACTGATTTATTCTCCTAAAACAATAGTTTACAATAATAGTGGGCAGTGTAAGTTTCAATATGCCAATTTCTACATAGATCCGTATAGGCCTAATGCATATGTATTATATATATTTAGCCTAGGAAAACCCAATAAATTAAAACTGTGAAAGTGCATATTATCTAGATATATACACCGAGAGAAGTTTGTTTCGTAGTGTATATGTAGTATAGCGTATTCTGTTAAGTGCCTCATGTATAAGTACAGTAATTGCGAAGGTTCAGGTAGAGTACTGCAGCTAGACCTCTCAGGCGGCATCGAGAAGTCAACCGATATCAGGGAACCTGAACATTACCAGGTACTCAGTCCGATGCGATCCTTAAACCCAACCATCACAAAGTCAGTCTAAAGAATTAAAATGACACAATACTTTGACTTTGTACATGAGTTAAAAAGGTAATTAAAGCTTATTGCTTGGATAACATAAAAATAGGTTGGACAAATATTTTTGTTAGTGGGTTGGATTTGAGGTTTGTTTCAGTGTTCCTTCTCCTTTATATTCTTGTGTAGTACCAGCATCAGCAGTTATGTGATGGCAGTGTTTATTGTCTTGAGGACTTTATGATGATTCTCTTCAAATCTCTTGTTCTCTCTAAGCTGGGATATTGCTGTACACTAACAGCCCCTTTCAGGCCAAGGGAAATTGTAGACCTTGAGAATATTTATAAAGAGAACTTTCACTGTACGCGTTAGTACGATAAAGCACCTAAATTACTGGGAACGGTTGAAGTTCCTGGAGAGCGAAACGTTGACTTGTCATTCCCTGGAATGCAGGCGAGAAAGATACACGATAATATACACTTGGAAAACTCTAGAGGGCTTAGTTCCATGTCTGCACACGAAAATCAATCTCTACGAAAGCAAAAGACTCGGCAAACAGCGTAACATCCCTCCCCTCAATGAAAATCAAGGGCAACATGAGTACGCTAAGAGACAACACAAATGTCAGGGGCCCAAGACTGTTCAAACTGCCTCCCAGCATAAAGGGGATTACCAATAGACCCCTGGCTGTCTTCAAGAAGGAGTTGGGCAGATACCTAAAGTCAGCACCTCACCAGCCTGGCTGTGGTTCGTACGTCAGTTTACGTGCGGTCAGCAAAAGCAGCCTGGTTGATTAGGCCCTGATCCACCACGAGGCCTGGTCACTGGCCGCGGGAGGGCGTTACATACGACCAGCGAAAAGGCCGGCCCAGGAGCTATGAATCGACCCCTGCAACCACATATAGGTGAGTACATAGTTTAATATTTGTATTATACACCCCATACCCCTCAAAAAAGATTACAGAGGTACATAATGGGTCCAGGGACTGGGCCCCAAAGTTTGGACAGCTGAACAAGATACAAAGGTAATGAATCATTCACACGTCCACACCCGATCACAACTGCAGTGAGTTATTAATGCACTAAACAGGGAAGTGGAAAATATTGAGCTTAATTTAAAGGACTCATACAGGATCCAGGAGAGACAGGAGGAGCTAAAAGCGATTAGTGAAATTGAAAGAAATTCGAAATGATTCTTTTTATATACCAAAAACAAGGCAAAAACTACATCTAGTATAGGGTCCCTGCTCAGACAATATGGATCCTACACAGATAACAACAAAGAAATGAGTGAGATACTGAAATAGCAATACGTCTCTGTGTTTAGCGAGCCACTAATCAGTCTAAAGATGGACAATCCAAAAAAAAAAATTTCATGAATGAGCCTTAACACCCTGTCAATGTGTGCCAGATTTCTAACATAACCCTAACTCCACTAGATATTGAGAAGACTGTTGATAACATGCCCATGTACTCAGCCCCAGGCCCAGACTCGTGGAACTCGGTGTTCATTAAGAACTGCAAGGAACCCCTCTCACGGGCCCTAAGTATGCTGTGGAGAAGGAGCGTAGACACAGGTGAGATTCCACGGTCACTAAAAACAACGGATATAGCCGCACTCCATAAAGGTGGCAGCAAAGCAGTAGCTAAGAACTATATACCAATAGCTTTAACATCCCACATCATAAAAAAATTTGAAAGAGTTCTAAGAAGCAGGATAGCAAACCACTTGGATTCCCAGTAGTTGCACAATCCAGGGCAACATGGGTTCAGAGCAGGTCCCTCCTGCCTCTCGCAACTACTGGACCACTATGATATGGTCTTGGATGCACTGGAAAACAAACAGAATGCAGAAGTAGTATACACAGATTTTGCTAAAGCGTTTGACAAGAGCGATCATGGCGTAATAGCGCACAAAATGCGTGCTAAAGAAATAACTGGAAATGTGGGCAAATGGATCTTCAACTTTCTAATCAATCGAACACAGAGTTAAGTCGGAAGCTGCCGTAGTGAAGAACTCTGTTCCTCAAGGCACAGTACTCGCTCCTATCTTGTTCCTCATCTTCATATCAGACATAGACAGAGATGTAAACCACAGCACTGTATCATCCTTTGCAGACGATACTAGGATTTGCAAGAGTGTCATCCATTGAGGACACGGCAAAGCTCCAAGAAGATATAAACCAAGTTTTCCAATGGGCAACAGAGAACAATATGATGTTCAATGAAGACAAATTCCAACTACTCCGTTATGGAAAACTGGAGGAAATAATAACTAGGACTGAGTATACTACAAACTCCAATCACACAATAGACCGGAAAAGTAATGTGAAGGACCTGGGAGTGGTAATGTCTGAGGATCTCACCTTGAAGGATCATAATAGTGCCACTATTACATCTGCTAGGAAACTGATATGGTGGATAGTGGGAACATTCAAGACAAGAGACGCCAAGCCACTGATGATCCTTTTTAAATCACTTGTTCTCTCTAGGCTGGAATACTACTGTACATTAACATCTCCATTCAAGGCAGGTGATAATTGCAGTAATGCACAACCCACCACAGAACTGCAGGAGGCCAAGAGAAGATTACGATGAGAGCAACAGAGCAATGATCGACACACTAGCCGAGGTGGCCAGGAGAGCACACATGGGGGGAGCAAAGTTACTAGTTATGGGTAATTTCAATCACAAGGAGATTGACTGGGAAAACCTGGAGCCCCATGGGGGTCCCGAAACATGGAGAGCCAAGATGATGGATGTGGTACTGGAGAACCTCATGCATCAACATGTTAGAGACACTACCAGAGAGAGAGGAGAGGACGAACCAGCAAGGTTGGACCTTGTATTCATCATGAGTAGTTCGGACATCGAGGGTATCATGTATGAAATGTCCATGGGAGCTAGTGATCATGTGGTTCTGTGCTTCGACTACATAGTTGAGCTCCAAGTGGAGAGAGTAGCAGGAATAGGCTGGGAAAAACCAAACTACAAAAGGGGGAACTACTCAGGCATGAGGAACTTCCTTCAAGACATTCAGTGGGAGAGGGAACTGACAGGAAAACCAGTACAAGAAATGATGGACTATGTAGCAACAAAATGCAAGGAGGCAGAGGAGAGGTTTGTTCCCAAGGGAAACAGAAATAATGGGAAGAACAGAACGAGTCCCTGGTTCACCCAAAGGTGTAGGGAGGCAAAAACTAGGTGTACTAGAGAATGGAAAAGGTACAGAAGACAGAGAACTCAGGAAAATAAAGAAATCAGCCGAAGAGCCAGAAACGAATATGCACAGATAAGAAGGGAGGCTCAGAGACAATATGAAAATGACATAGCATCAAAAGTAAAGACTGACCCGAAGCTGTTGTACAGCCACATCAGGAGGAAAATAACAGTCAAGGTACTGCCTGAGAAGACCATACTGCCTAAAGACCATTCTGTCTGAGAAGACCATACTGACTGAGAAGACCATGCTGCCTGAGATCATACTGACTGAGAAGACCATACTGACTGAGAAGACCATACTGCCTGACGACCATACTGCCTGAGAAGACCAAACTGCATGAGAAGACAATACTGATTGAGAAGACCATACTGCCTGAGAAGACCATACTAACCGAGAAGACAATACTACCTGAGAAGACCATAATGACTGAGAAGACCATAATGACTGAGAAGACCATATTGCCTGAAAACCATACTGCCTGAGAAGACCATACTGCCTGAGAAGACCATTCTGCATGAGAAGACCATATTGCCTGAAGACCATACTGCCTGAGAAGACCATACTGCCTGAGAAGACCATACTGCCTGAGAAGACAATACTGCCTGAAGACCATACTGCCTAAGAAGGCCATACTGCCTGAGAAGACCATACTGCCTAAGAAGACTGTACCGTCTGAGAAGACAATACTGCCTGAGAAGACCATAATGCCTGAGAAGACCATACTGCCTGAGAAGACCATACTGACTGAGAAAACAATACTGCCTGAAGACCATACTGCCTGAAGACCATACTGCCTGAGAAGACTATTCTGCCTGAGAAGACTATACTGCCTGAGATGACAGTACTGCCTGAAGACCATACTGCCTAAGAAGGCCATACTGCCTGAAGACCATACTGCCCGAGAAGACCATACTGACTGACAAGACCATACTGCCTAAGATCATACTGACTGAGAAGACCATACTGCCTAAGAAGGCCATTCTGTCTGAGAAGACCATACTGCCTGAGGAGACCGTACTGCCTGAAGACCATACTGCCTGAGAAGACCATACTGCCTGAAGACCATACTGCCCGAGAAGACCATACTGACTGACAAGACCATACTGCCTAAGATCATACTGACTGAGAAGACCATACTGCCTGAGAAGACCATAGATCGTGGGAAAACCATAGTTCCTGTGAAGACCATACTGCCTGAGAAGACCATACTGCCTTAGAAGACCATACTGCCTGAGAAGACTATACTGCCTGAGAAGACCATACTGTCTGAGAAGACCATACTGCCAGAGAAGACCATACTGCCTGAAGACCATACTGCCTGAGAAGTCCATACTGCCTGAGAAGACCATACTGCCTGAAGACCATACTTCCTGAGAAGACCATACTGCCTGAGAAGACCATACTGCCTGAAGACCATACTGCCTGAGAAGACCATACTGCCTGAGAAGACCATACTGCCTGAGAAGACCATACAGCCTGAGAAAACTATACTGCCTGAAAAGACCATACTGCCTGAAGAGCATACTGCCTGAAAAGACCATACTGTCTAAAGGCCATACTGCCTGAGAAGACCATAAAGCCTGACAAGACCATAAACACAGAGAAGACCATACTGCCTGAGAAAACCATACTGCCTGTGAAGACCATACTGTCTGAGAAGACATACTGCATGAGAAGACCATACTGCTTGAAGACCATACTGCCTGAAGACCATACTGCCTGAAGACCATACTGCATGAGAAGACCATACTGCCTTAGAAGACAATACTGCCTGAAGACCATACTGTCTGAGAAGGCCATACTGCCTGAGAAGACCATTCTGCCTAAGAAGACTATACTGCCTGAGAAGACAATACTGCCTGAAGATCATACTGCTTGAGAAGACAATACTGCCTGAAGACCATACTGCCTGAGAAGACTACACTGCCTGAGAAGACTACACTGCCTGAGAAGTCAATACTGCCTGAAGACCATACTGCCTAAGAAGACCATACTGCCTGAGAAGACCACACTGCCTGAGAAGAAAATACTACATGAGAAGACAATAAAGCCTGAGAAGACCATAAAGCCTGAGAAGACACTACTGCCTGAGAAGACCATACTGCCTGAGAAGACCATACTGCCTGTGAAGACCATACTGTCTGAGAAGACCACACTGCATGAGAAGACCATACTGCCTGAAGACCATACTGCCTGAGAAGACCATACTGCCTGAGAAGACCAAACTGCCTGAGAAGACCATACTACCTGAAGACCATACTGCCTGAGAAGACCATACTGCATGAGAAGACAATAGTGCATGAAGACCATACTGCCTGAGAAGACCATACTGCCTGAGAAGACCTTACTACCTGAGAAGACCATACTGTCTGAGAAGACAATACTGCCTGAAGACCATACTGCCTGAGAAGACTATTCTGCCTGAGAAGACTATGCTGCCTGAGAAGACCATACTGTCTGAACACCGTACTGCCTGAGAAGACCATACTGCCTAAAGACCATTCTGTCTGAGAAGACCATACTGACTGAGAAGACCATGCTGCCTGAGATCATACTGACTGAGAAAACCATACTGACTGAGAAGACCATACTTCTTGAAGACCATACTGCCTGAGAAGACCAAACTGCCTGAGAAGACCATACTGATTGAGAAGACCATACTGCCTGAGAAGACCATACTAACTGAGAAGACAATACTGCCTGAGAAGACCATAATGACTGAGAAGACCATATTGCCTGAAAACCATACTGCCTGAGAAGACCATACTGCCTGAGAAGACCATTCTGCATGAGAAGACCATGCTGACTGAAGACCATACTGCCTGAGAAGACCATACTGCCTGAGAAGTCCATAATGCCTGAAGACCATACTGCCTGAGAAGACCATACTGCCTGAAGACCATACTGCCTGAGAAGACCATACTGCCTGAGAAGACCATACTGCCTGAAGACCATACTTCCTGAGAAGACCATACTGCCTGAGAAGACCATACTGCCTGAAGACCATACTGCCTGAGAAGACCATACTGCCTGAGAAGACCATACTGCATGAGAAGACAATACCGTCTGGAGGCCATACTGTCTGAAGACCATACTGCCAGAGAAGACCATACTGCCTGAGAAAACCATACTGCCTGAAAAGACCATACTGCCTGAATAGCATACTGCCTGAAAAGACCATACTGTCTAAAGGCCATACTGCCTGAGAAGACCATAAAGCCTGAGAAGACCATAAAGACAGAGATGCCCATACTGCCTGAGAAAACCATACTGCCTGAGAAGACCATACTGCTTGAGAAGACCATACTGCCTGAGAAGACTATACTGCATGAGAAGACCATACTGCCTGAAGACAATACTACCTGAGAAGACCATACTGCCTGAGAAGACCATACTGCATGAAGACCATACTGCCTGAGAAGACCATATTGCCTGAGAAGACCATACTGCATGAGAAGACAATAAAGCCTGAGAAGACCATAAAGCCTAAGAAGACCATACTGCCTGAAAAGACTATACTGCCTGAAGACCATACTGTCTGAGAAGACCATACTACATGAGAAGACCATACTGCCTGAAGACCATACTGCCTGAGAAGACCATACTGCCTGAGAAGACCACACTGCATGAGAAGACTTACTGCCTGAGAAGACCATGCTGCCTGAGAAGACCATACTGCCTGAGAAAACCATACTGCCTGGGAAGACCATACTGTCTGAGAAGACCATACTGCATGAGAAGACCATACTGCCTGAAGACCATACTGCCTGAAGACCATACTGCCTGAGAAGACCATACTGCCTGAGAAGACCATACTGAATGAGAAGACCATACTGCCTGAGAAGATCATACTGCCTGAAGACCATACTGCCTGAGAAGACCATACTGCCTGAGATGACAATATTGCTTGAAGACCATACTGCCTGAGAAGGCC